>NC_056726.1:1785149024-1785176524 GCF_019279795.1 Protopterus annectens | reverse complement strand
TATCACCCTGTTAAAATATTATGATCTTTTACGCAGTAATTCATGAAAAATGTCTAATGGATTCCACAGGTAAGTAAGAAATTAGCACATAAAACAGCATCATGTATAAGATAAAAGAACACTTTAAACCAGGTCTTTTAGGGGTGATCACAGCTGCACTGCATTGTGTCCTTGTGACATTCTATGAATGCTGTGTGCGCGACTGGTCAGGAACAAGATAAACTTTAGTACTCTGCAATGGCTGGCCAAAGAAACAGTCTACTCAGCATTCCCGTTGGTCTTCTCGAGGACAGAGAATGTTTTCTACTTCTTTGCATAAGACCCTGAGGTGCTTTAGCCAAATACAAACCTGAATGGTGGGGTGACACCACATTTCCCTGGCTATTGGTATCCAAAATCCATAACACCTGTCCTGATGAAAATGAATTCAAGTCTCTTGCATGATGAATTCTGTTAAAGAATATATCATATTCTGTCTTCTCTCTATGTGGTGGCTGCAGCAGATGCATTAGGAAATTGAGGCACTGTGGTCAAGTTTTATACCCATTGCAAGTTGGCTGAACTCTATCTGTTGACAAAACATGCTGCTGTAGAGCTAGGTACAGATGTTGAGCTTTCTAGAAGACTCTTCACTTTTCGTACATGGCATTCACACTCCTCATTGCTCTAAATGAACTTCATGCTTCTGATGATACATCTGATTGTACAGTTCCACTGGAAACTGAACAGCTTTGTTCCCTGATAACTGAAGTTCATAATCAGAGGATAACATATTAGGGATGCCATGATGGTAAATACATAGTTTATTTCCATCACATCCTTAGAGCTTACTGAAGATGGCTTTGCAATTTCCACATATCTTGAGAAATACTCTGTCTCTATTAGGTAGCTGCTGTTGCAGAGAATGAATCCATCTGTCTCTATATTTTGCCAAGATCTCTCTAGCAACTGATTTTATATTAATGGTTCCACCGGGATGGATTACTCTTTGATACAAATGCTATAGTTCAGCACAAGGGTATTCATCTGTTCACTTAACCCTGGCCACTAAGCTGCATTTCTTGCACATTGTTTATATTCTACAGCCGCCTAATAATGTATATTTGACCAATAGCACTGCTATTCATACCTGAAGGTATACTCGACCTTGAGCCTTTTAAAAAGAGACCACTGGAACTATGACAAATGACCATTCTGGCCATTACTTTATCACAGCTCCATTGAGTCTGTCCGGCTGTGGTCACTCATTCTGACAGAAAGCCATCACTTGAGAATGAACACTTTTAACATGAAGCTTTTCTCAGACTTCATCTAGGTAGGCGGAACCTGCTAGTAGCGTAACCATCACAACATCCATACAGATATCAGAAGCTTCTATTACATCTGCAACTGATATGATCTCATTCTCATTTCAGGTCTCTGGTGCAAAGGCAAGGTGTCTAATGTCAGAATGAGTCTGAGATAGAATCTCTGGATTCTAGTGGGAAATGCAGCTACAGGCTGTGTGCCTGATAAACTCATCACAGATATGTGGTGCATCTCCAGATGAAAATGTTGGCCTACAAGACAGTCTCTTAACCTTCACCATCTTCAGGTTAGGCTTAAAGCTTCTTTCTCTATCTGTAAATATCACTGTGTACGTCTCAGACAATGATGTGGCTGTATATGCAACAGACTTTCACTCCTCCTCATCTGTCTGAAGGATAATAGCACCAGACTATATGGGATGTATCTACAGACAAGTTGTTTGAGTTATACAAAGTCAACACAAGGTTAGATGAATGATATTTTAACTGGCTTGGTTTTTTTTGCCAAACACAGAATAAATTTCCCCAGTTGATTAACCATTCACGTGGAATTTCAAACTTCTGTAACATTTGATGGGTCCCTTACTTTCAGGATTGCACTGGTTTTCTTTAGGGGCTCATTCTGTCAGTCAGTAGAATATGACCCAAAAAGTATTATTTCATTTTGCTCTACTCACACCTTTCCATTTTTGATTTGAAACATGGATCCTGTGTAATACAAGGTATGTTTTGGCATCATGCTTTGACTGTGCCCGCCTCCCATGTGAGGCTATCTTACATATGCTAAACTGTACATGGCAGTTGGCCTATGACTATTAACATATGCTTTTGGAAGTGGAGTTGAGCCATTCCCAAATGGTAGTCTGTTGAAGATAAAGTGACTAAATTGTGTATTTGACAGATTTTTATAATGGTTCAGCTCAATATGGTGTGAACCATCATCACACCATTTTCACTAAAGCATAAAACATAGTGGCAAAAAAATCCATTGTTTCTGCAGACACATGCACTCTGAAGTTACCCCCTCATAACTCACATTATTTGTTTAGAAAAAGTTCTTAGAAGTTTTGTTTTTTGCCTTGTCCTGGAGCCTTTCATGTTCTTTTGTGCTCATGCCTCTCAGCTCATCCTGCATGCCATCATTTGTGCATTAAATTAAGATAGTCACCTGATCTGTTTCTGGGGAGATAAGCAGTTTACTTGCCAGATTAAATCTTTAAAACCTCCTTATCAATTTCTCACATTTTTGCTATTTTACAAAACTGAACAGTTCTGGTTGTTGAATTGTGAATATGACTCTTGGCAGGACATTATAATGTTGTTGGGGTTGCAGCCCATCTTGATCTGCTACACCACAGTCCATGGACTTTCCCTGCAGCTTCACACGGACAAAGTTTAGGCCACACTTTCTTGCAGTTTCTTCTGATTCTTTTTCTCTCTTTTTTTTTTTACTCTCTACACTAAACCAGTTTGTGCATTTCTGACCCCAATGTTATGCGTTCTAATCTTATAATGGATTACACCAGGAGGCATGCAACAAAACTTTTTATTTTAGATGCCTGCATTGGACTTCAACACACACTTTCATTTTGAGAGTAAGCATTAAAGATCAAGTCCAAAATGTTTAAAAGAAGTATATACAACATTATCTTCAAACAGAGCAAATCTTTATGCCTGCAATTTCCTTTTTTTAATAAAAGGATGTTTTTCTTGTCACTAAAATAACCTTTTAAAAATCCCACTAAGTACCTTCTAATGTCCTACCTCTCTAAGTATGCCATGCTTGGTCATATTGATTTAATTCATTGTGAGAATCGCTAATTAGATAGTTTAACAGTTAAACTAACAGTTTGGCAAAAAAACTAACTTCTTTTCAGTTGTTTACTAAATTAGTTGTCTCTCCCCACCCCCAGACTCACGCACATCTCTTTCAAAAAGTAAATACATTCATATAATATATACATACATAAATAAATAAAAGATAATGCTGAGGTTTCTTATCCTTTGTGAAAACAATTGCTGTTTTCTGTAAGACCCCAGAAAATGCATCATCAACATGAAGAGGACATACCTGCTTTAAGAATGTAATGGCAGGTAGTGATAGTGGATTTTTCCCATGTTCTTTGGGAATTTTAAATGTTTTTTTATGTTTTTATCAAAAACGTTTACAAAAATATTGACTTTTATTATACAAAAGTGAAGGTAATATTATTTATGTGCACTTGTATAACACTTCTGAATTTCATCTTTAACCTCTGTATGCCACACCCCTTACATAGTGTTACCTTTGTCTCAGATCTTGCAACAGCACCACAGAAATGGCATGCAAATCAGTCTGACGTTAATTGCTATCATTCATTGTGTTTGCTACTATTATACAGAAATGCTTCAGCAAAGTTACCACGTGAGAATTACATTATCTTTGACAATGCAGAAGAAAATATCAGAATTAATTTCTGAGGTGTAACAGTTCTAGCAGTTCTTTATGGTCTTTGACCTTAAAAACTCAGAATAAGTATTTATTTACACATTATTCCATTCCATGTCTATGGTTGTTGTGTGTAGATCCCTTGCTCCCTTGCCTGTGCTCCGAATAAGCTACTTAAGAGCATTGTCTGCCTCTTTTCTGTGCTACCGCTAAATCTTGAGAAGGCGATCTGCAAATGCATTTCCCCCTGACAATACTTTTCCGTGTTTAGAAGGGCCAGTAAAAATTGCTTTAGAAAATCTCATTACAATAAGCATTATGAAAACCTATAGATAAATGATCACTCTGCAATTTAAAAAGGCACTTAGTACTAGTAAAGTAAAAACTCTTAACAATGTATTTTATAAAATCTAAAATACAGTTTCGCAATATGCATTTATTTGTAGTGCACATATAGGAAACAGGAACATGACAGTTCAGAAAATGATGTTGACAGTCTCCAGATTTGTACCCTTGCAAATGCAGTATCACAGCAAATTAAGGACCTATCATGCTGTATAATCTGTCATGCATGAACATACTTCAAGACTACGAGCATACTAGATTAAGGCATAGCAATTTGTCAAAGCTTTCTAGGCTACGGGGAATTTAATAATTATGCATGTCCCCACATCCTAGCTCCAGCAGCAGCCCACATGCCAATGAAGAAAGATGCAGAAGTAATTTTATTTATATAACCTTTCCAATTGATTGAGATCAAGGGCATTATTTTATGGTTATTAAAATAATGAAATTCCATTTTCCTGAAAATTTTATGAAAAGCTGTTAAACTGTTATAGCTAATTTCAAGTCATTACGGTGTTTCCACTATCATTTGAGTTTGCTTTATAAAACAGGCAGACATAAAGCAGAGTTTAAGCCCTAAACAATAAGTGAAAAGATTCAACAAAGGCAAATTGTATTAAAATTCCAACTGTATGTACATAGTGCACGGTGACCTTGAAGTGAATAAACTGAGTACTGAAAATGAATGAATGCAAACTCATGATTCTATTCTAATCTTAGGTAATGTGTAATATACATTGTTTATTAAAATGCAGTCATAAAACCACAGCCGGGACCTCAGCTCACAAAAGTCCGCCCAAACAGCATTTGTTTCCCATCACAGTGTTGTCTAAAAAGAGTGAAAAGGATGTTTTATACAAGAGGAGTCCTTTCATGCTAGGATATCTTCAAAGTACAGCATGTTTTTTTTTCCCAAAATTCAGTGATGTCTATATTGAATAGCAAGTGTAAATATGGAGGGTGTACCTTTCCATGTAAAGAAGATCAGGGGTGTAGGGAGTAATAGCCCTGCAAAACTAAAGGAGTTATCAGGTTGACACCTAACTCCTAAAATAAAAAAAAGAAAACATATTTCCGGTTCTTATCTGTTACGTTTTTGAAATCTGATGCAGTATTCAGTGACTAATACTTGCGTGAGTAATTCTAGATCCCTTTAAGAAATTACCTTCCTCAAAGACAGTATTCAGCCCCGCATAATGAAAGCAAAGACTAAATAGAGGTCCATCCCCTAAACGTAAAATTTCCTCTGGCTGATTTTATTTTCTAAATCATCTTCTTTTCATCCTATAGTCAGAGAAATTAGTATATTTTTCATTTTTATATCAAAACTATCAGAAGTTGTGACAGGTACAAGCTTGTTTCATAGTTTCATAGTTTCATAGCATAGTACTAGGCTATCTGCCCTGGGGCATTTGTAAGCCTAGCCATAGTGATGTGGCTTTTGCTACCCCATGAAATGGTACAAAAATGTACAGATAAAATCTAGAATACTGTGCCTCTGTCTAGTAGTGACACAGTGAAGGTCCCCTTATATAATAGAATTAGTTTACTGTGCCTCTGTCTAGCAGTGAAACAGATGTCACCCCTGGGGTAAACTTACGATCTCCCATCCACTCATCAAGATTTCTCTTGAAGAGAGTCAGTGAGGGGCTCTGCCTAATACGAACTGGGATCCTGTTCCAAAGCATGGGAAGCCTCTGGGTTATGAATCTATCCCTCCAGCATGTCCTATTCATACTTGTGCCGAGGTTTAAGTCTTTAGCTCTCGTGGTCCTGATGGATTTGGATTTTTTGAGATGGAGCATGTCAATCAGATCCTGATTGGACATGGCCTTGTACGTCAGGCAGAGATCACCTCTGAGCAGGTGGTATGCTACTGAATAGAGCTGAAGTTTCTTTAGTCTGGCAGAATAAGACATATGTTGGAGACCCTTTATCCTTTTGGTGAGGTACTTTTGTGGTCTCTCCAGCTCTTGCAAGTGCCAGGTGAGGTACATACCAAATGGGGCATTGTACTCAATCATGGGTCTGATGAGGGAGGAATATAGGGGTACAATGACATGTGAAACCCTTCATGATGAGGTGTGCAAGGTAGAATGTTTTTCTAACCACTTTGGCAATGTGGGTGTGAAATGAGAGGTCGCTGTCTACTTGGGTCCCTAGGTCTCTGATTACTTTTTCCGTACTCAGTGGGTTGCTGTCTATGTGATAATTTGTGGGTACTTTGTTTTTTCCAAAAGGGATAACTATACATTTTTTGGCATTTAGTTTAAGGCCGTGACTACGGCACCAGTTGTCCGTTTCAGTGAGGCCTTTTTGTAGGATGTGTGTATCTGCTGGTGTATCGACTATGGCACCTAGTTTGCAGTCATCTGTGAACTTTGTCAGCCACAGCCCTCCCATGTTTGCTTTAACATCTGAGAAATAAATGCCGAACAAGAGGGGTCCCAGGACAGATCCCTGTGGGACACCACTTGTGACTGGCTTTGAGTCTGACATTGCTCCAGCGATTTTAACTTTATGGGTTCTGTCCTTTAGCCAGTTTGCAACCCATCTAGTGACATAAGGGTTTACTTTTAAGCTGTTTAGCTTATCTATGATGCCTGAGTGGGGTATTGTGTCAAGGCCTTAGCCAAGTCCAGGTATGCTGTATGGACTGCTTTGCCCTCATCAATGGCTCTAGTGACTGTTTTGAAAAAGTCAACCAGGTTTAAAAGGCAGGATCTGCCCTTTACAAAGCCGAACTGGGTGGGGTCAAGCGTCTGTAGGTCCCCTATGTCTCCGTTTATGAGTTCCATAATGATTCTTTCCATAGCTTTGCAGACCAGGCTAGTCAAGCTTATGGGGCGGTAGTTTCCAGGGTCTGTAGAGGCACCCCCCTTGTGGAGTGGGACCACTGTTGCTGTACGCCAGTGTTCAGGTACATATCCTGAAGTAAGGCTAAGGTTAAATAGCATTTTTATGTGTGGGTTTAGCTCCTCTTGGAGTTCACGTAACACCCACCCCAGGATACCGTCAGGTCCCATTGATGTTGTGTTTTTTGCTTTGTTTAGGGTGGTTCTCACTTGGACATCTGAGATGACAGGGAGATTACATTCAGCTGGGATAAGTATTTCTTCTTTTGGGGGTGAAGGAGGCGAGAAATTTGCACTGAACCTGTCAGCCAGAATGTTAGCAATATCTGTGGGTTCAGTGTATTTTTTGTTGTTGTGAACCAACTCTGAGCATATCTGAGGATTTCCGCCCAGGTTTCTAACATAGCTGAAGAAGGCTTTGTGGTTATCTTTAGTGTCCTTAGCGATTTTTCTCTCAAAGTTTGCCTTGGATGTTTTTATGAGAGAATGTAGTTTTCTGCTAATGTTGATCAGAGATGTCTTCCCTTCATGGGATTTCGCTGTGACGTGCAGTAGCTTCCTTCTTTTGTTATACAATTTGTTTATGGCTGAGGTCCACCAGACAGGACACTTACATTTGGTGGAGAGGGACTTGGATTTGTTTGGGATTGCATGATCCATGCATTCTTGGAGATGTCCATAGAAAGCATTTGTGAAGGATTCTGCATTGTGGGATGTGGTATCCACTGGCACAGTGGGCTTAAAGGATACCATCTCAGTCTTAAGAAGAGTGAAGTCTGCTTTTGAGAAGTTTTTCACTGTGGTCTTTTGTGCTGGGGGTGGAGGTGGGATATGTATATCCAGGGTGATTAGTTTGTGGTGAGATCTCAGTAGTGAGGGGTATACTTCCGGTGTGGAGCATTTTGTCCCCATGTTTGTGATGATCAGGTCTAGTATATTATCTCCCCTAGTGGGAGAGGTGACTAGTTGTTCCAGTGCATTTGAATTTATGAATTCCAGGAACCTTTGGGCTAGGGTATTAGGGCTAGAATAATGTACCCAATCTATGTTTGGGTAGTTAAAGTCTCCCAGTATGATGGTATTTTGTGATACATTCATATCCTCCAATGTCTTCAGGAAGGCTGAGTGGGGTTCTTGAGATTGGGAGGGTGGTCTGTAATATGCTACCAGTTGTATAGCAGTTTTGCCTATGGTTAGTTGCACCTGTATGGTCTCTCATGCTTCATGTGTTGCTACTAACCTGGAGGTGTGGGTGTCCTTTATGAATATGGACACTCCCCCTCCCTTTGTTCAGCCCGGGTTTTGGGGCTGAAAAGCATGATACGAGGTATAGCCTGGTAGCGCTGGGGTGCTCTCAGGAGCCTTGAACCAGGTTACAGTTACTGCACAAACATCGATGTTCTCCATGCTGAGGAGTGCATCAAGTGCCTGCATCTTGAGATTTAGACTTCTGGCGTTGAGCAGCATCACCCTTAGTTTTTTTCCATTTTTGTTTTCTAAGGAGGTATTGTATTAATTTAATACGTGTTACAGGATATAGTCAATGAATTAAGTGAAAGCACATAAATGGTAGTGATGCATACTTTTAGACCATATTTCCAGAACACTCAGATTTGGGACCACCACCAAAATTGTGGTATGAGCATTGTGGAGACAGTCCCCTCAAATGTGGTTTTGCAGTGAATGTGCAACATTTTTAAATTTAGTATGTTCAGTCACCTTTCTAGATGGGCCAATGTTAAATTTCATCAAGAATGACATCTAATAATAATGCTATAATTTGTAGAAAGTATTGTCAATAATAATATGAAAATATGGATGCAAACTAATAGAATTTCTTACAATTACACGAACATATCTGGAAAAAAGCATTCATTCTTCCCTTACACAAAGGTGGCACCAACACAAGACACCACAAACCTTTGACCCATAGCAATTCTCTCACCCCTCTCTAAAATACTGGAAAAATGCATCCCTGCCCAACTCCTCAACCACCTGCATGAAAATCAAATTTTATCACCCACTCAGCATGGTTTCAGACAAGGACACAGCACAACTACCCGCCCTCCTATCCTTCCTTGATACAGTTAACCGGGCACGGGATTCTGGTAAAATAATTGCTTCACTTTTCCTTGACCTCTCTAAAGCTTTTGATACCATTTCCCACACTATCCTACTCTCTAAACTATCCACCCTCCACATTTCTCCTCCTACCCCACAATGGTACAATAGCTATCTCTCCAATAGGCAGAAATCCATCAAATGGCAACAGTCTTACTCTCCCTTCCACAGTGCATCCACAGGGGTACCCCAAGGCTCCATACTTGGTCCTCTCTTATTTAGCATCTTTATTAACAACTTCCACACCACTCTCCCACAATGCTCAGTAATCCAGTATGCTGATGACTCTACAATAAAATGCACTGCAAATTCCAGCTCTGAACTCCAGCAAATTACCCAGAATGCCCTCACATCTACTGAATCTTGGATGCTTAACAATCATCTTGCCCTAAATCCAAAAAAAAAACTAAACTAGTAATTTTTACTCCTAGGAAAACCACTCCATTTGATAAAAAACTCTTCACTATACAAGCCCAAGACAATACCACTATAGAAGTTGTCCCACACACTAAATTACTAGGCATTATTATAGATGAAAACCTTAACTTTGACCTACACATAAACAATAACATCAAAAAAACACACCAAAAGCTTGGTATGCTCTACAGGCACCAACACTTTCTTAGCCTCTCTACTAGACAAACCCTTGCAACTACCTTTTTATTACCCTCTCTCATTTATGGTGCCCTCTCTTCACTAATATCCGAAATTCTACAAAATCCAAACTTGCTATGTGTTACAACAGAACAGCAAAGTTTGCCACCAAGGCCACATTCTCATCCCACCATTGTAAGTCACTGAAACAATTAGGGTGGCTGGAACTCCCCCACCATCTCTCATTCACCCAACTAACTACTGTGCACAAAATAATCTACAGACCCACAGACTGTCCTGCTCTCTCAACTCTACTTGCCAAATACCATTCCGGCAGGCATCTAAGATCTGAAAATCATCTACTTCTAAAAGTAGATAAGCCCACCTTACCTGCTGGTCAACTCCTCTATGCCTTCACCCATCGCCAAACTATGGAACTCACTTCCACCTTCTATAAGAAACACAGGCAGCACCACCACCTTCAAACAAATGCTGAAAAATCATCTCAACTCTTCCTGGCTATGTTCCTGCTCTATAACCTAACCTCTTCCCTCTCCTTATATGATTACTAAACTCCTATGTCTTTTGCTACTAGTGACTGATGATATTTTCTCCATATTTATTTTTATCTTCACTTGTTGATTCTGGTACAATAATACTGATCTCTGTTTATACCAATCTGATTGAATTCATTGAATTCTGCTTTAATGTATATTTTCTGTATATATTGTTGTAATCAAACAAACTAGATTCCTGCTTTTATGTATATATTTTGTCTATGTTACTATATTTACTATCTGTAACACTGTTTCTGCTTCTGTACTAATTAATGTTTATATTTTTTCTGTATCTCGTTGGAGCTTTTCTCCCCGGGCCTCCAATGAAAATAGGCTCTTTTAGGCCCAGTGGACTTATCCCGGTAAACAAATGCAATAAATAAATAAATATTCACCATTTTAAATGCAAGCTTAGCTCTCATCAGGCCATGATTCAAATGTAATTGTTAAACTTGTATACGGCCACTGATTCTGAGAAGTGCAGTCCTGTTTAACTAATAACATTATTTCATCATTTCTTATACCACAAATTATAACATATCTTATTAGAGAAAGGCCTACTACAGGTGCTCATGTAGTTGGCAACACACTTGTTGACTGCCACTTGCTTGAATAAGCAAGTGCTTAAACTCCCAATAGCTAGATCTCCCATTTTAAAATAGCCCTCCCAGCACAGGACCCCCATAAAACTGTATATTCCTATCAGAACCTAAACTCTAACCCTAAAACTCACACCCATTTCTTAGCGTTTGTACTCACTCCATTACCCTAAAACTGCACTCCCCTCCCTAATCCTGAAGTTCCTGATTCCCGTATAATCCTAAAACTTCAACCCTCTCCTTAAACCTAAATTCACTAATCATTCTGTAACCCTAAAACTCCCTTCCCGCTACTTAACCCTAAAACTCCAACCCCCTCCTCAAACCTAAATTCACTGATCATTCCCTAACCCTAAAACTGCTTTCCCGCTCCCTAACCCTAAAATTATCCTCCCACTCCATCCTCATGGCTACTTGCCTGAATTCAAGTTTGAGCATGAAGGGAAGCCTACCTGAGCTACAAGACACTTGAGTCTCTGGCTTCCAGACAATGTTTTTGAGCAGTTGGGACTTGAGCTCTTATAGTGTTTCCTTCAGAGTATCATGCAGTCTACTAAATTCATGGTCTTTACCTTTGCTTGTCAGTTTAGTAATAAATGTATCTACAGTACCTGGATGACTCTGTACTCCTGTAAAGAGCAAATATCTAACCAATAACAAATTATTTCTGAGCTGGTAATAATTGCTGAAATTCTCTCTCACATACCATTGTTTTAGTTTTAAACTCTTAAAGAAAATTAAAACTGTTAAATATTTTGTTTTTCCTTCCCCTGACATACAAGAATGTTACATATTGTACCACTTCAGAATTTTCATTTAATCCACTAGCTCCAAAATTTCCTCTGAGACTTACATTTCTGTAGTTGAATTCTACAACTACAGTTCTTCATTTCTGGTTGATATTGTGAGACTTAATAAATAACTAAAAAACACAGAGACAAGAGATGTGCTATAGCTTTCATGAGGTCGATGTTCAGACTGAATTATCTGGAATTAATATGTACTGCATGACTTGCAAATCACTATAGCTAACTCATTAGCATTTGAAGGTATACACCCCATGCTTAATACCCTCAGTCTAGATGACTGCGCAGTGACCTAGCAGATGAAATCTGTTCTTGACCAGACCAGTGCAATGTCAACTATGCTCAAGTCTTCACCTGGCCTAGTGAAAATATAGATCTCAGAGTCACACCACAGTTCACATACAAAGTAGAACAGATATACCAGATTCTGGAAAAACATACAGCAAAGTCATTGGGGTCATGATATAAGCTTCAACATCTTCATCTGAACAACATGTGCTGATTTTCTAAAAGAGATGATGCAAGACAGGAAAAAGTAAACAAGGAGTAATTAGACCAAAATTTCTTATTTGCACCAGTCCTGTTCATTGGATTCCATCTGAGGTAGCGCAATGAAAAATCAAACCAGTCAGTCATCTGACCAAGCAACATGCTTTAACATCAAGTCACTACTAGAAACAATAAAACAGAAAGCCAAGTCTGAAGTATGTCCATGCTGATGGGTAATGGAGATAACATCTTGATAAATGCTGAATCCCTTCAAAATACAAACAGAATTTAAGTCACAAAATCTTTATCATTTCAGATGTTGAAACTGCCCAACACTGTCCAGATTAGGCTACAGAACAGAAAAGTGATTAGGAAGTCTGTGAACTTTTGAAGAAACAGCCTAATACTACTAGGTGGATAGTAGATAAGCTCGCTTCTGTACTCATCACAATCTCAAAAGACCTGGTAGCCAGATAAGGCTATGGTTACTTACAAGTTCCAGCACAAAATTTACCAACGCCCTAATTCTCTTCTAACTGTTGGCACTGAATAATGGAGAACTAATGTGGAAGAGGAGATACCAAGATAGGTCCAGAATTATCATCTAGCCAGCTCTCCTTTAGTGAGGTCAATACTGCAAGAAAAACCCAGCCAAGTTAGAGTTTGCGCTGTGTAATTCCTTAAACCTCCTATAATCGAGACCCGTGAGACATATGAAAATGATCTCTTAAGGACTTACAGTGTTTCAGCTACATTGCTTTTGAATGCCCACAACTTTTTTTTTACTTTTTAAGTCTTTATGAGTACATTCAAGCCAGTAGTGGGGTTTGGCTATATTGGCCTGAATGTACCCCTAGAGACATAAAAAATGAAAAGTCATGCACATTCAGAAGCCATGTAGCTGATACACTATATGTCCTTAAGTGGTCACACTATGCTAATGTTGTACATTGTCAATCATTCTTCAACTGTCTGATGTTGACTCTCTTCTGAGTAACTTGTAAATAGCTCTCTTTACTGTTAATTGTATTTTGCAGACTTGATATTAATATTTTTTAAATTCTAAATTACTGATCCACTGTTTCAAGCAACTGCTCTGTGACATAGCTAGTCTCAAAATATCATGGACACTGCTTCTCATAGCTGTACTCATATTGTATATAGTACATAGGCTTACCTCTGCACCAAGCAAGTATATACTGTTTTACTTACTGTATTTTATTCACTCATATGTACATTTTTGTTATAGTTTGTCTGCTATTAATTATTCATGCTACTGTGTAGCTTTTCTCCTAGAGCCGCCCCTGAAAAAGGTCTTTTACTCAGTCAGACACTCCCTGTCAACAAATGTCAAATGTCAAATAAATAAATAAAATGGTATATATCCCATGAGCCTACATTACAGGAGGTATGAGGTATTAAGCAGTGAAAACTCTTAGTTTGGAGAGGTTTTGCTTTCAGTATTTACTGAATTTTGTGTCTGTGTGTCCTTTTTATAGTGTTCATTGGTGTTTACTAGGCTAATGACCACAAAGGCCTTTTTTAAGCTTAGCCATGCATCCCAAATCTGTGACAAGTTCTGGCAACCTTGATAAGTGTAAACTGGGGCTTGGGAGATGAAACATTTACAAGCAGGGGTCTGTGAGAAAAAACATTTAGAGACATAGGTACCAAACCAGGGATGAATTTCCTGTTCCCCATCTAATTGTCCAAGTTACATTTGAATTGGATTAGGAGGAACTCCACAATGTCTTTCTTCATATAGTCTACGGAGGTACATCTCAGGACATTTACACCCACATGTACTATGACTGAGTCATACTGGTACTTGTGGTCCAATAACCTGAGTGTGCGCTTAATGTGGTAAATCCTGGATCCTAATAAGCAAGAAACTGTGACTTTCTCCTTACTCAGCCTGGTGAGCAGGACATCACTTGTCTCACAATGAAATCTTCAGTGACCAGAATGTTGGATTGTGTGGTGGCCTGCCTTATGGGTTTAGAAATAGAGGCACTATGAGATGTGGCTGTATGTGTTGATGTGGGTGTTGTTTTAAAAGAGCACATTCAGGGCTACTAAGGGTATTTGTTACATGCACTTCATCTAGCAGGTCTTTGGGGTTTAGGAAGGTTACTTTTAAGTCCTCAGCATATGTGGGTCTATTTGTCTGCTTTGAACTCTCCACCCTTCTTCCTATAATGCTAGGGATCCCCCAAGGTTCCATCCTTGGACCATTACTGTTCTCCGTCTTTACTAACAACCTCCATACTGCTACACTGAGCACTTCAGTCATCCAATATGCAAATGATCCACACTAATATGTGCTGCTTCATATCTTAATGAGCTCCAATCACTGACATAATCTGTCTTTCTATCTGTCGAAGCATGGCTTACAAACTCCTGACTAATTCTAAACCCTAACAAAACTAAGCTGTTTTTCATGCCTACAAGATATACACCACCCACTCAACGTTTTAATATCATATCCAAGAATAATACAATCATTGCTCCTGTCACTCACACCAAACTACTAGGGGTTGAGGTCAACAGCAATATGAGATATGACATCCACATCTCTAACACCATAAAGAAGGTCCACAATAAATATACAGAAATAAACAGTTTCTCACAAAAAACACTGAAGCAACAATTGCACACAGTCATCTCATCTCAGCACTTTGTGAATCCCTGCTAATCACAAATCTTAGAAAAACAGACATAGCTATACTTGACAAATGTCCAAGTTAAAGTAGCAGCACAATTACTACATCCAGTTCTATATGTACATATTAAAATTAGCATCTCAAACTGAGGGTATAAATATATTTATTATTTGCTTACCGGGAAATTCCAACTTGAAACAACGCCAATTTTCAATGGAGGCCTGGAGAGAAACACTCCAGATGTATGTCTTTCTAACATGGGAGGACACCCATACAAACACAGGTAGGACATGCAGACTCCACACAGAAGGCACCCCAGTCAAGAACAGAACCAGAGAACTTCTTGATGTGAAGTGACAATGCAACCGCTGCACCACTGCGCCATCCATATAAAATGTACATGCATACAAAAGACCATCATATATAAAAATATGTGTATTAATATATAAAAGCACATTAAACTATTATTTCTCAAATTCATTTGTTTTTGTTTCAGGATTGGTTTAAGGGTTATTGATGCATTAATTTCTGGTTCCACATCAGCCTGCAACATCACAAGCCACTCATATTCAGAAATTTCTAATTTATTATTCAAGTCTCCACCTCTTCTATTCTTCTGAATGGTATTAACTACTCTAAGATGAAAGTTATGGTCAATCCCTTTTTCTACTACATGTTTCACTAAAGATGTAGATAATCCCTAAATTGCAAATATGATACAGCCTATGCTATAGTGAATGCTAATTTGAATATGAATGTTTCTGTCACTCCTTACAACAGATACTTATCTTATCCATTACTTGGATATTTCAACATTACAAATAATGCTTGCATGGAAACTATGACACAGAGTAGCAACTTCAAAAATCATACATGGCATTTGAAAAAGAAAGTACAAACTTTTAAGAAATTGCAATGCCAGCATTTTAGTTTTAGTGCTTATGTAGAAATTGGCGTGGTCCCTCATGGCTTACAAATTTTGAAAATGCCTTCATTTGTCAATATGTACCCAGAACTTTTTGGGAAAGTGGTAAGAATTAAATCTCAAGTTAAGTACAGATTATATGATACTAATGAATAATTGTTTTAGTAAAGTTGAAGTCAAACTACAAGAAGAGATAACAAAAACAGAGAGCAGAAGAAGGATATACAGAGCCTGAGATTAGGAACCTTTCCATGTCTTAACTGGGAATGTAAGGAACCTTTCCATATCTTAACTGGGAATGTTAGGAACCTTTCCATGTCTTAACTGGGGATGTTAGGAACCTTTCCATGTCTTAACTGGGGATGTTAGGAACCTTTCCATGTCTTAACTGGGAATGTAAGGAACCTTTCCATATCTTAACTGGGAATGTTAGGAACCTTTCCATGTCTTAATTGGGAATGTTAGAAACCTTTCCATGTCTTAACTGGGGATGTTAGGAACCTTTCCATGTCTTAACTGGGAATGTTAGGAACCTTTCCATGTCTTAACTGGGAATGTTTGGAACCTTTCCATGTCTTAACTGGGAATGTTGTAAAACATTTGATTAATACCTTTTTCAATTGGGGCTGTGACATGATTTTAATTTGAATGCTATATATTATTAGGTTATACTATTGTTGGATATTAACACACCGAAGAAGGACATTAACCTGAAAGCTTTGTGGTCTATATTACTCGTATATTTGAATACATAAGGAATTTTCTACTCAGCGTTTCCTGTTGACTGGATTTGTTTTACTTGGTGTTGTTTCTACTGTTCCAGTGATGGTTAACCATAGTGTTGGTCCTATTTTTTGCATTTTGGATGCCCACAGACAGCTCAGGTACTATTCTGACAAAACTAAACCTTTCAGATCTTGTGAAGTAAGAAAAAGGGACAACCTCTGTCAAAATCAGTCATTTTCCAAACTATTGTCTAAGGCTATTACCTTTTCTTATACTCATCAAAACAAAATTATTCTAGGCAGGGTCAAGGACCACTCTACCAGGAACTTCACTTCATCTATGGCTTTTTAGAAAAGACTGGATACTGGAAGTATCTTAGAAGCTGCAACTTGATCCTTTGTACTTAACTTTACAAAGCACTATAAGCTTGATTCCTTCTCTATGTCCAGATTAGGCTTTGCTAAGACCATTCTCCAGGGGCTCTTAGACTCTCCTTCCACTCTCAAATGTGGTTAGCAATGGTAATCTACCCATATAGCTAAGGCTACTGCAGCACTGATCAATATGAAGAACATAGTACAGTTGTATAAGTAAATTTACCATAACAGTAGAGGTTCTAATGATCACTGCTGCAGTAGCCTCTCCCTCCCTCCATCCTCCTATTTTTTTGGTGTGGTTATATATTTTTTTATTCTTCCTAGCACTGCCCTTTCAGGATTCAGCCTCCCCTCTTTCTGTTGTTAAGAAAGCTCTGAATAGCTTGGCACTTAAACTTGCATTTTACTTAGCTCAGCTTGAGCTGCTTGACAGTTTTGGCATGTGGAAGGTGCCCTGAAGCTTAAGGAGCTAGCTGGCTGTTGTATCTTTGGCAGGATATAACCCATATAGCTAAGGCTACTATAGCAGTGATCATTCAAACATTGATTGTTATGGTAAGTTTACTAACACAACTGTACTTTCCTTATGCTATCTTATATGACATCGTATGTAGCATGATTTTCATATCAAAAACACAATATATAATACAGCTTGTATTAATATAGTGAAGATTATAATCTCATCTCTGATCAAAAGACTTAATGCAGTCACAGACAGCAGGCAAAAGTGGTATTTGTCTGATGAATGAGCGGCTTTAAAAGTGTCCCATTCACGTTGTCGAACTTTTATAAGTTCAAACGTCATATGGTTGAAACCATATGTTCGAACTTGCAAAACTTCAAACGTTTCAACAGAGATCTCCATAAGGGAAGCTCTCCCTTTCCTGCAATGTAGTGCGATCTCAGAATTGGTATATTTAAGTAGCTGGGGGTGTGGGGGCACAGCCCCCCACATGGGGGGGTGCAGGGAGCCCCTCCCCCCCGCTTACAACCTTCAGGTAAGTTTTTTTTGTGTTTTTTATTACGTTTTTGAACTTTTAAAGTTCGAACATATGGTGACGACAATATGGTGTTCGAACTTTTAAAAGTTCGACAACGTGATATAGACCTGCTTTAAACGTTGTTAGACACTTCAGTCTGCCATTCTATTCTGAGTGTGTGTGCTTGACAGGAGAGTATATAATAGCTATTAAATGCCTGAAAATGCTTTAGACACTATTCTTTGCTTGTTGTTATTGTCAAGCTCAAGATTAGAGGGTAGCAATGCCGAATGGTGTCTAACAAATTTTTTTTTAAATTGCAACACTTTGTGTAGTTTTTATGTATTATGGAAATAATATTACCATGTCTAGGATAGTAAAACATCAGTGCTTTTGTCATGTTTGAGCACTCTGAATTGTACCATAGTGGACAACAGCTGTAGCACACATACACACACACACACACACACACACACACACACACACACACACACACACACACACACACACACACACACACACATAAACACACACACACACATTACTGCCAACCATGATATTGAAAGTGGCATGGATGCAAACACAGTATTTCATTTTTATTTATTTTATTTATTAATCTTCTGATAACAGGTTAAGTGAAGTGGTCCATACACCCTTTCCAGCCATAACTTGGGACACAGACAAAATGAAACAACTAAGCAATTAAAAACAAGTACAGACATAGGTTAATGCTTTTAGCAGATGCTGAATAGACAATGCTGCATGAATGACAATGGAATACTACTATCTGTCACTCCTATGCTAAGCTATCTACCACCAGCATCAACTAACAGTAATCATGTATGGTCTTAGCAGAAATCTGGGCCTTTTGTATAGTGCTAGTTGAGTGGGTATCATATAACTATGTGCTAATCTTCATAGGTTCATAGGTGTAATGTGGTAAAACTAAAGCAGTCAGTGAAATGGTGCCCCAGACGTACTGGTGTAGGTTATGTCAATTAGCTCAACTGGTTAAGCAATGAGTCACAGTGATTAATAATCTCTTATGTTTGGGTTCAAAGTCCATTGTAGGTCATTTTTCAGGGATCAGCCTGGAACCGATCCTTTTAGGCATTTACTTCTCTGAAGTCAAGGCCAGTGTCAAGGGCCTTTGGTTGACCAAATTTGCAGATGACTGCAAATTAGGAGCAGTCATAGAATCCCCCACCAACACTAACGCTATTCAGAAGGGCTGACACAGACAAATAACTTTTGTCAAGGCCATGGACTAAAACCAAATGCAAAGAAATGCATAATAGTATCCTTAGAATAGTCATCCATTCCTGGTATCATATTGACAACACACTCCTGAGAGTTGACCCAGTAGTCAGGGACTTGGGGACACTATTAAACAGTAATCTAGCCTTTGACCATTATGTGTCTACAGCAGTGAGGAAATCATTCTATGTTGTGCAACCTATAAACAAAGGTATGGCATCTAGGTCCAAAGAGGTCATTGTTCCACTGTCTTCTGCATTCATCAGATCTATCATTGAGAACAGTATTCCCTTTTGTATCTACCTAACCAGGATCTTGGCTCTGGACATTTTTTGTTTTATATATATCTATATTCAACCATGTGTGATCAGTTATACCTTTTTTTGCAGTTTGAGATATTGTATAAGCACCATCAGGAATAGGATTGCAATCTTAAGGTAGTATCACTTTCAGAATATAAAAACATTTTGATTTAGATATTTCTGTGGCTCCTATTCATTGATAGTCACAGACATTATTAATCAGCTGTTGTGACATACTTAGTACAAAATGATACATGACCCTGGGTAAATGCCAGCCACAACCTACTGTGAAGGTAGGGGTACTCCCAGGGGGCTTGTGGGATGCATTTGTAATCACATCATTCACATTGCTTATTATCTTACAAATGGTGGTGTGAATCCTTCCTGATTAATATACTATACTCTTTGTCACCCTGTGGGTGATTGCACTTTATTACACTAAACACTACTGAAAGACCTGCTACCTTGTGAAACAACTGTATGGTATTCCCTCATTCCCGAGGAATCTCTGGAAATATGATATGAACTCCAGTGTGCACCAGCATGCAGGCAAGAACTTGGTCTAAGAAATGTGATACACAGTCCTATATGCACCAGCATGCAGGTAAGAACTTGGTCTAGTACCCTTGGTGCAGATGAGTAGGATATGCCTAGTTGTGAATGAACAGCTGGAATGTCCCTATTGCTAAGGTGAAGCATGTTGCTCCAGGCTTAGTGACCAATGAGGTGGCCAGAACCTATAGTCCAGTTGGCATAAAAGGCAATCAACAAATGTCACATATACATATCTACCCTGTTCCAGACATAGAACTCTTGGGACGATCATATTCTGCAGAACTGCCAGTATTACTGCAAGTGTAGCCACACCAAGTTTATGGTTCAATATTTGTTGAATATTTTCCGTACACAAGTGTCAGTCCATACACCACTTTTGCTTCACTGTTCCTTACTCCATGTCAAGGGTACAGATATATATATATATCTCTATACAGAGCTAGATAGATTTTTTAAGTATAACATTTACCTGAAAGCTACTATTATAAGCTGAGTGCAGAAAAATGACATACTGATTTACATAGCTCCTTACGTTATCACCATACATGATTTTATCGATACACTGTCATCTGATCAGTAAACTGTATTTTATGAACAGTAAATCTGTTTCTATTGCATACTGGTCAGGAAAAAGTATTTTATAAATAGTAAATTATGAAGATGAAGTATAAGTTTCTATTGTTCATAGCCTTTGCAGAATTTTTTTAATATTGTTTAATCCAAGGATTATGCACAAACTAATTCTTCTGTAAAATAAAAGGTTGATGAGTAAGATCATGATTATTCAAATGTTCTGGGATATGAAGTCAGAAACATACAGTATTCGATTTAATTCTCTTTGTACCAGGGTTGGTCAGTGCATTATTAGAGAGTGATTCAAAGACCTCTGTCTGCACTATGAAGCCTAAAACAAGTACTGCATCCGTGGTCTAATGAATAATTTCACGTGCAAATCTGGAAGTCCAGGAACATGGCTTATGTACATTAGCCACATGCTCTGCCCCTGAGCTTTACACCAGGGCTGAAATTAGCAGCATTAATTGATTGCAGTACCCCTAAGATTGGCCTGTGCAGATGTGGGTGTGTCCATCTTGACTTAAACTTGTTATGGCTTACATCTAACCTAACATTCAACCTAACACCCTACTCATGGGAGACATTAATTACCCCTCCATAGGTATGGAATACTATACGGCTTTAAATCTACAGGCACAGAGATTTGTGGACTTCACAAATACAAACAACCTTGACCTAATAGTGAATACACCCACTAGAGGCTGCAATATACTGGATCTCATGCTTATAAATATGGGAGAATGCTGCACCCACCAATGTGGCATCCTTCCTGGTAAGGTCGAACCATAAAGCTGTCTCATTCAAAATCAAAATCAACTCCATAATCCCATTAAAATCAGTAACAGTTAGAAACTATTCCAAGACAAATTACCTGTTATTAAGTGATGGTTTGTCAAAATGCAATGCCCTACCAAGCCTCAAGAACACAGCAACCTATGCTGAATTGCTCTCAGAAACTGTGTACAGCCACATCAGTGGCTGCATAGAGGCCACTGTACCTACCAGACATAAACCCAGAACTAGCCCCAGAAACAAACCACCCTGGTGCCATCACAAATTAAACAGAATGTATAACAAAAGGAAAAAATATGGCAAAAATCAGAAATTGTAATTCCCATAAAGATAAAATACTCTCTCATCAAAGTAAATAGGCAACTAAGAGGGCTAATTAAGTCAAGCAAAGCCAGCTTTCAGGTTAAGATAGACTCCCAGGTGAAAGATAACCATAAAGCCTTCTACAGCTATGTCAGAAACCACAAAGGCAGCACAAAGCAATGTGCTGAACTGGTGGTTAATGGTGCCACAGGTGATATAGTGAACCCCATTGTGGACAAATTCAGTTCCAACTTTACCCGCTCTCACCCTCAACCATCTCCTCAATAATACCCTCAAACATACCCCTCCAACTATAACTAGGGAGCATGCATTTACTGCACTCACTAAAGCCAAGAACATGGCCTCAGTGGGCCCCAGTAACATCCCAGGATGCCTCTTTAATAGTGTAAAATACAACTTATCAGGAACTCTGTAATAATTATTTAACTATAGTCTTTAAGGCAGGCTTTGTGCCAT
Source organism: Protopterus annectens (assembly GCF_019279795.1). Classification (NCBI taxonomy): domain Eukaryota; kingdom Metazoa; phylum Chordata; order Ceratodontiformes; family Protopteridae; genus Protopterus; species Protopterus annectens. The sequence goes on along the minus strand of NC_056726.1, from coordinate 1,785,154,490 downwards.
GTGAATGGTGGACTGTGATGGTCATAACCTTCATAAGGGAAGACCTTCAACAGATCCTGGAAAGTACAGACCTATTAATCTGACTGGTCTTATTTGCAAAGGCATGGAAAGAATTATCATGAAAATTATCAACAATGACATAGAAAATCTCCAGACACTGTATCCATCCCAGTTTGGCTCTGTCATAGGAAGGTTATGCTTACTGAATCTGGTGGACTGCTTTGAAAAGGTCACTAAGACAATATATGAGGGGAAAACTGTGCATATTACCTACCTAGATCTGACTAAGGCATTTGATACAATACTCCACTTGGGCATTGACAACAAACATACAAAACTGGGTATAAACCCTTTATAACACAAAGAGGCTGGTCAGTGGTGAAGTTCCCCCAGGGCTCTGTGCTAAGCCCATTCCTTATTGGCATTAACTTCACAGAAGACAAAGTTAATGTCAATGGCCTCTGGCTAATTCACAGATGACTGCAAACTGAGGGCAGTCATTGAATTCTCCCCAAGATGAGAACACCCTTCAGGAAGATCTAATACAGACAAATGTTTGGTGTCAAAGTCATGACTTAAAACTCAATACCAAGAAATGCATTATAGTACATTTTGGGAAGTCTGCCATCCCGAGTAACTACATCATCAATAAAATACTCTTAAAAGTTGATTCACTAGTCAGGGATCTGGTAACTCATGTAGATAGTAACCTAGCCTTCGACCAACGTGTCCAAGGTAGTAAGAAAACCCTTCTATGTTGCTCAGCTTATAAACAAGGACATGGCATCTAGGTCGAGAGAGGTCACCTTATCACTGTACTCAGCCCTCATCAGACCCATCATAGAGTATAATGCCTCATTCGGTATGTACCTGATCAGATACATGCAGCAACTGGAATGTCCACAAAGTTTCCTTAAAAGAAGAATACAGGTAATAAACACAATGTCCTATGTTGATTACCTCAAATCCCTGTCTCTTTACTCAGTACTAAACAAACTTCTGATCTTTGCATGGCATACGAGGCTTTCCTGGACCCTGTTTTGATGAATCTTTTGCACATAAACAAAACAAGTAGCATCAGAACTACTAGATTAGAAAGACCTAAATGTTGCTTGCAACATAAATAGGACATGTTGGAGATAGAGATATATTTCTCAAAGAATTCCCATTCTCTGAAAAAGGCTTCACATCCATGTGAAGCAGAGTTCCTCCCTATCACAATTTAAGCACAACTTGGACTAATGAATGTGTAATTGGAAATTTACCCCTCTATCTGGCTCCTATCCCTCTGATGGACAGACGCAGTCAGTAAATCACTCCATTTAAATCAAATGTAAATCAAATTTGTGGGTCACATTTGGGTTACACGACTGGACTTTTAAGGGCTCTAGTGTTTGTTTGCCTAGTATACACCCATGAGCCTATGAAAAAGGAGTACTGTTGAAGAGCTCTGTATCATATGTAGCAAGGGGGTTATGGAACCCTTTCATCCCCCTAACATATATAGAAAATCAATTCTTATTAACAAAAAAAAATTAATAATAATTAAATTCCCATCTCCCACCTGCATTATGAACACATTCAAAGGAACAAAAAAACCCTGCCAGTCCAGAAGAAGGCAGGGTTTGAGTGGGGTTTGCTACTTCACATCCCTGGAGTATTAAAAATAAGTATAGCCGAAACAGCAAGGTGCAGTGATTCAAAGACAACTTCTACCATGATAATTTTTTTCAGAAGAGTGCAGCGGGGTTGAATGCATTAATGTTAAGTTGTCTGTCTCGCCTTCATTCTTGCTGGATGGGTTCAGAGCCGATCCTCGGCTCCGACTCGGCCAATACTAAAGCTCAAGAGCTAATTCCACCGGCTCGAGGCTCCCCTATATCCCACAATGCTAGGCGGTAACTACCCAGATCTCGTTAGCCGCTTAGCTGACGAGGTGCTTTTTCTACCGGCTCTGACAGGTTAGTAGAGTTATTTTCTAAAATAATCCTTTTAGACCTATTTTTCTCCCCCTTAGTATAAAATTTAGTTTTAATAGTTTCCTTGAGTTAATCGGGTCCCCCTTAGTGTTTAGTTGACCCTTTTATTCCCCTTTTACAAGTTAGGCCTTAGGCCTCTTCCCCTTCCTGGTCCTTCTGTGTGACTGGCTTTATATTTTTGTTTTAAGGTGTGCTTGTGTGTTTGTGTGTTTTTTATTAAACACTAATCTTACAATGTCTAAAGATTCAAAGGTCTCAGGCTTCAAGAAGTGTGATTTGTGCTGTCAGAAAATGTCTCTGACAGACGGTCACACTTCTTGTGTGTATTGCCTGGGACCTTTGCACCTGCAAGACTCATGTGCTGTGTGTCATGGTTTCAGCCCTAGAGTCCTGCAGGAATGCAAAAATAAATTAATTTTGCGTGACTTATTAAAGCCTGAAGGTCCCCCGACCCAGTCTGTGTCGGGGAAGCCTTCTAAGACTTCCAGACAGTCGGCTCCGGCTTCAGAGCCGTCCTCTGGAAGCATCAAAACTGCTTCGACATTGGCTCCGGCTGGAGCCAATGTTTCTAAGCCTCATACTATTACCTCGGCTCCGGCCGGAGCCGAGGCTGATAAGACTCAGTTGGCTCCGATACTTTTATCGGAGCAACCTTTAAGAAAAAGATCTAGGTCTCCCTCCATCGGCTCCGTTCACTCGGCGCCAGGGTCCCCTCTTCTTTCGGAGCAGAGCCATAGATCGCATTCCTCACGGTCTTCCAGGCTATCTGACCACGATTTGCAAAGGGTAGTGAATAGACTTCTCAAGTCTGAGGCGCTGGCCCAAATGCTTCATAGCCCGACTCATCAGTCAGTGGCTATTTCTGTCCCTCAATGTGTTCCTCCTCCGACTCCTTTGAGCTCGGAGCCGGGGCTCTTCGGAGCCATGACTGTCGGTGCGTCGGATCTGATACCTTCCCTTTTGGCTCTGTCGTCTGCTCCGATCTCCTCTTTGGAGGGATCTCGGCGCCGAGCTTCCCTCGTCGGCTCCAAGGGGGCGAGTGGCATCAGACCCTTGTCCGACCCCGCTCTCCCTCTCGGTGCTTCGGCGCTGGTGAGTTCGGCTCCAACATCGGCCTCGGAGCCTTCCCTGTCGGTGCCGGGAGGGGTCCTGGTCTCTTCGGAGCGGGGACCTCTGGCCTTGCCCGATAGGGGTGCCTTCAAGGTCATGCGGAGCGTGCTAGAACCAGAGTCTGCCCCACAGTCGGCTCCGTCAGCCCTTCCATCATCAGTGCCTGCGGTGATTTCTACCCACACCCTTGCTTCAGACCGCAGAAAGCCAACTCCTCAAGTTTCCCCATTGGGAATTTCCTCCTCTTCTGAGGCCTCTCCTGACCCAGTAGGAGAACCCCCTAGGAAGAGACAGTGCAAGAGGAAGCACATTGACTCCCCTGAGTCTATCACCTCTGACACTGACTTAGAGGAATCTGAAGGTTTCCCTCGATCCCCCTCTGAGGATGTCTCCTTTGCTGACATCCTTGAGATCCTGAAACAGAGGGGGAACTGGCCGGCCCTTAACCCTTCAGAGGATGAGTCAGTGTACCCTGAGGTGTTCGGCTCTTGCCCTTCTACCTCCTGGGTGTCCCCTCCTTTTGACCCCCTTATGGAAGTGGTGGCAAGGAAGGCCTGGATGGCTTCTGATTCAGTGGAACCCACCCCGAGGAGGCCGTCTAAATTTATTACTGCCCCTAGAGATAAAGATTTTTTATCTAAAGGCGTCTCCGTTGATGCCATGGTGGTGGCCGCAGCCACTAAGAAGGAGTTAGCTGATCCTTCGGTACCTGTCCATCCTCCTAATAAGGAATCTAGGACCATGGATAGGTACGGTAAGCGGATGTTTTCATCAGCGACCTTTTCAATGCGGTCGCTGAACTATTTATGTCACTTCACTCGTCTCCAGAGAGATTTACTCAAGGATATGAGTGAAGAGGTAAAGGATCCAACAGCTGAGGGGTTCCAAGACAGAATGAACTCCCAGTTGGCAACCCTGAACTCCATCATTAACTCCTCCATGCGGCTTATCTCATATGCTGCGGATGGGGCGAGTAGAGCCGCAGGCACAGGCGTTGCCTTACGGCGTCACGCCTGGATGCGGCTGTGCAACTTTGCGGACCCTTTCAAGGCATCCTTCACCAATTCCCCCTTTGATGGATCATCCTTGTTTGGTCCTCAGGTGAAGGATACACTGACTAGGTGCGAGGTGGAAGGTAAGACTCTCTCTGCCGTGGGAGTCCATTTTTCTACCCCTTCTAGGCCTTATCCCAAAGGTTAGAGGGGAGGAAAGATGTAGTTCCGCAAACAAACCCAGGGAGTCTCATCTGACGCACAAGGTCAATTCCCCTCTAGAGGCAGAGGGGGGAATAATAATAGACGCCGCCCTAGAGGCAGAGGAGGTCCGCAAAACCAGGGTAGCAGAGAAACTTTCTCTGATAAACCCTTTCAGCATCCCTGTGGTGCTGCCCGGCTGTCCACCTCCGGAGGCAGTCGGGGGAAGATTATCTCTGTACCCAAAAGCCTGGTTTCCCTTACACAAGACAAATGGGTACAGTCGATCATATCCGAGGGTTACAAAATTCCCTTTATTCACATTCCATCCCAACCCAAAGGATCCCTTCCAGACGTTCCACCCAGTCTAAGGGAACAAGCAGCACTAGAAATTTCAAAGCTGCTATCAAAAACAGCTATCCAATCAGTCCCAGCAGACCAACAAGGATCCGGAATCTACTCCAAATTCTTTTTGGTACCAAAAAAAACAGGGGACTGGAGACCCATACTGGATCTCAGCAACTTGAACAAGTATATCAGAAAAATAAAATTCCGGATGGTCACGCCACAGTCCATTCTACCCTTCTTGGGTCAGGACAATTGAATGTGCTCGATAGATCTTCAGGACGCGTACTACCATATAAAGATGAACAGATGCTCCAGGAGATTTCTCCGCTTCAGGCTGGGAGCCAGTCACTATCAATTCAGAGCCCTGCCCTTTGGTCTCTCTACAGCCCCCCAAGTGTTTACCAAATGCATGGCAGTGGTTGCGGCTCACTTGAGACGTCAAGGATTCCAGGTGTTTCCATATTTAGACGACTGGCTCCTTACTGCCACCACCAGATATCAACTACTTCTATCCAGAGACTTCACTATCCAAACTTGTCAAGCTCTAGGCATTTCAATAAATTTCGAAAAATCTGCCTTGTCGCCTTGTCAATCTATTACCTTTATAGGCGCCACATTAAACACACTCAATCTTTCAGCCAGACTCACAGAGCAGAGAGTGTCAGACATCCGCAAACAAGTTTACCTTCTCTTACAATGCAACAAAGTCAAAGCCAGACTAGTTTTGAAGGTATTAGGACTCATGGCAGCAGCTATCCCCCTTCTCCCATTAGCTCGCTTCCACATGAGGATCCTCCAATGGATGCTGTTTACTCAATGGTCCTTCCAACAGCTCC
>NC_056726.1:1785121524-1785144024 GCF_019279795.1 Protopterus annectens | reverse complement strand
TCAGTCAGTGGCTATTTCTGTCCCTCAATGTGTTCCTCCTCCGACTCCTTTGAGCTCGGAGCCGGGGCTCTTCGGAGCCATGACTGTCGGTGCGTCGGATCTGATACCTTCCCTTTTGGCTCTGTCGTCTGCTCCGATCTCCTCTTTGGAGGGATCTCGGCGCCGAGCTTCCCTCGTCGGCTCCAAGGGGCGAGTGGCATCAGACCCTTGTCCGACCCGCTCTCCTCTCGGTGCCGGCGCTGGTGAGTTCGGCTCCAACATCGGCCTCGGAGACTTCCCTGTCGGTGCCGGAGGGTCCTGGTCTCTTCGAGCGGGGACCTCTGGCCTTGCCCGATAGGGTGCCTTCAAGGTCATGCGGGCGTGCTAGAACCAGAGTCTGCCCCACAGTCGGCTCCGCCAGCCCTTCCATCATCAGTGCCTGCGGTGATTTCACCCACACCCTTGCTTCCAGACCGCAGAAAGCCAACTCCTCAAGTTTCCCCATTGGGAATTTCCTCCTCTTCGAGGCCTCTCCTGACCCAGTAGGAGAACCCCCTAGGAAGAGACAGTGCAAGAGGAAGCACATTGACTCCTGAGTCTATCACCTCTGTCACTGACTTAGAGGAATCTGAAGGTTTCCCTCGATACACCTCTGAGGATATCTCCTTTGCTGACATCCGTGAGATCCTGATACAGAGGGGAACTGGCCAGCCCTTAACCCTTCAGAGGATGAGTCAGTGTACCCTGAGTGTGTTCGCTCTCAGCCCTTCTACCTCCTGGGTGTCCCTCCTTTTGACCCCTTATGGAAGTGGTGGCAAGTAAGGCCTGGATGGCTTCTGATTCAGTGGAACCCACCCCGAGGAGGCCGTCTAAATTTATTACTGCCCCTAGAGATAAAGATTTTTTATCTAAAGGCTCCGTTGATGCCATGGTGGTGGCCGCAGCCACTAAGAAGGAGTTAGCTGATCCTTCGGTACCTGTCCATCCTCCTAATAAGGAATCTAGGACCATGGATAGGTGCGGTGGCGGATGTTTTCATCAGCGACCTTTTCAATGCGGTCGCTGAACTATTTATGTCACTTCACTCGCCTCCAGAGAGATTTACTCAAGGATATGAGTGAAGAGGTAAAGGATCCAACAGCTGAGGGGTTCCAAGACAGAATGAACTCCCAGTTGGCAACCCTGAACTCCATCGTTAACTCCTCCATGCGGCTTATCTCATATGCTGCGGATGGGCGAGTAGAGCCGCAGGCACAGGCGTTGCTTACGCGCCACGCCTGGATGCGGCTGTGCAACTTTGCGACCTTTTCAAGGCATCCTTCACCAATTCCCCTTTGATGGATCATCCTTGTTTGGTCCTCAGGTGAAGGATACACTGACTAGGTGCGAGGTGGAAGGTAAGACTCTCTCTGCCGTGGGAGTCCATTTTCTACCTTCTAGGCCTTATCCCAAAGGTTAGAGGGAGGAAAGATGTAGTTCCGCAAACAAACCCAGGGAGTCTCATCTGGCACAAGGTCAATTCCCTCTAGAGGCAGAGGGGAATAATAATAGACGCCTAGAGGCAGAGGAGGTCCGCAAAACCAGGGTAGCAGAGAAACTTTCTCTGATAAACCCTTTCAGCATCCCTGTGGTGCTGCCCGGCTGTCCACCTTCGGAGGCAGTCGGGGGAAGATTATCTCTGTACCCAAAAGCCTGGTTTCCCTTACACAAGACAAATGGGTACAGTCGATCATATCCGAGGGTTACAAAATTCCCTTTATTCACATTCCATCCCAACCCAAAGGATCCCTTCCAGATGTTCCACCCAGTCTAAGGGAACAAGCAGCACTAGAAATTTCAAAGCTGCTATCAAAAACAGCTATCCAATCAGTCCCAGCAGACCAACAAGGATCCGAATCTACTCCAAATTCTTTTGGTACCAAAAACAGTGGACTGGAGACCCATACTGGATCTCAGCAACTTAAACAAGTATATCAGAAAAATAAAATTCCGGATGGTCACGCCACAGTCCATTCTACCCTTCTTGGGTCAGGACAATTGAATGTGCTCGATAGATCTTCAGACGCGCACTACCATATAAAGATGAACAGATGCTCCAGGAGATTTCTCCGCTTCAGGCTGGGAGCCAGTCACTATCAATTCAGAGCCCTGCCCTTTGGTCTCTACAGCCCCAAGTGTTTACCAAATGCATGGCAGTGGTTATGCTCACTTGAGACGTCAAGGATTCCAGGTGTTTCCATATTTAGACGACTGGCTCCTTACTGCCACCACCAGATATCAACTACTTCTATCCAGAGACTTCACTATCCAAACTTGTCAAGCTCTAGGCATTTCAATAAATTTCGAAAAATCTGCCTTGTCGCCTTGTCAATCTATTACCTTTATAGGCGCCACATTAAACACACTCAATCTTTCAGCCAGACTCACAGAGCAGAGAGTGTCAGACATCCAAACAAGTTTACCTTCTCTTACAATGCAACAAAGTCAAAGCCAGACTAGTTTTGAAGGTATTAGGACTCATGGCAGCAGCTATCCCCCTTCTCCCATTAGCTGGCTTCCACATGAGGATCCTCCAATGGATGCTGTTTACTCAATGGTCCTTCCAACAGCTCCCGATGTCCCACACCATATTGTTGACTCAATCATGCAAGAATCAACTGTCTTGGTGGATCACATCACCTCAGCTTCTCCAAGGAAGACCCTTCACACCCCCCCCCAGTCGCCACGTTGACAACAGACGCCTCCCTGATCGGGTGGGGGGGGGCATTATCAGGGCAGGACAGTCCAGGGCACGTGGCAACCTTTCGAGTGCCACTTGCACATAAATGTCTTAGAGATGAGAGCAGTGTTTTTAGCGTTGCAAGCCCTTCACGACTCTCTTCCCACAGGGACTATTGCAATTCAGACGGACAACATGTCCGTAGTGTGGTACATCAACAAACAAGGCGGAACCAGATCATACCCCTTATGTTGAGAGGCACTCAGACTTTGGCAATGGGTGATCTCTTCTCAGCGTTTTCTGGTAGCAACGCACATTCCCGGGAAATCCAATGTGATTGCAGACAAGCTGAGCAGGGCAATTATCATACCCCACGAGTGGTCTCTGAAGAAATCAGTACTGGGAGAAGTGTTCCAACGATGGGGCCAGCCTTGCTGCGATCTTTTTGCTACTCCCCAAAACAGCAAGTGTCACGACTTCTTCACTCTCTTCCCATTACCAGGCCATCCCACCAGAGACGCTCTAGTCCACGATTGGCCCCGGGGACTTCTGTATGCCTTTCCCCCCTTTCCACTGATAACTCAACTAATTCAGAAAGCCATCGCCTTGAGAGTGACAATGATCCTCATTGTCCCTTACTGGCCTCGACAGATATGGTTTCCGTTCCTTCATCGTTACCTTTTGGAGCAGCCTTGGCATCTGGACCCACTGCCAGATCTGTTGACCCACCAATCGGGCCAACTGCACCAGTCTCTTCATTCTCTCAACCTTACAGTGTGGTTTCTCCAGTTCCGACCTAGCCAGGCTTCCTTAATATCTCGCTCGGTCAGAGATATCTTGATAGCCTCTCATAAATCTTCTACCCGGAAGATTTATAATAGCAAATGGAAACGCTTCTCCTTTTGGGCAACATCAAAAAATATAGATCCCTTCACTGCACCTATCCAGTCTATTCTGGACTTTCTAGCAGAACTCTTTCATTTAGGCTCTTCTTCATCTACCATTAGAGTTCAGTTGGCTGCTATATCTAATTATCATGTAGGTGTATCGGAGTCTAGCATCATGGCTCACAAGCTCTGCAAAGCCTTTTTAAGGGGTGTTTTTCTTCTCAAACCTCCAATCAAAGATCCCCCGCCTCAATGGGACTTGAACTTGGTTCTGGCATCCTTAATCCTTCCACCTTCGAACCAGCGGCTTCATGTTCCCTGAAGTTGCTTTCATGGAAGACACTTTTTCTAGTAGCCATAACTTCAGCGAGAAGGATATCTGAACTCCATGCTCTGTGCAGTCGCCCTCCTTACTTAGTGTTTCACAAAGATAGGGTATCCCTCCGTACTAATCCTTCCTTTTTACCTAAGGTTTCCTCTCAAACAAACCTAAACCAAACAATTGATCTTCCGCCTTTTCCCTAACTATTCCAACAGGTCGGAACAAAGCTACATTTTCTGGATGTTCACCGCCAACTTAGATATTATTTAGACAGAACTAAACAATTCAGGAAATCTGATCAGCTTTTTCTATCATATGCAGAAGGGAAATCGGGCCTTCCAGTTACTAAAGTTTCCCTTTCTAGATGGCTCACCTCTACAATTACATTCATCTATGAGATCAGACATCAAAAACTACCTTCAAGACCTAGAGCTCATTCAACTAGGGCATTAGCTACATCCCTAGCTTTTCAGGACAGGCTGCCAATAGATTCCATTTGTGCAGCAGCCACTTGGGCTTCTCCTCATACCTTCATTTCACATTACAAATTGGACATGGTCTCCAGAAACCGTGCCAACTTTGGTTCCACTGTTCTCAAGAGTCTGTTCCGATAGGCCACCCGGGATAAGGTGCTAGGGATGCGGTCCCATCCAGCAAGAATGAAGGCGAGATAGTCAACTTAACATTAAGAAGTTATGTACCTACCATAACGTTCCATGTTAGTTGTCTTCTCGCCTTCTTTCTTGCATCCCACCCTCCTTCCCCCAAGCCTGGACAGACCGATAGGAATTAATTTTGTGATCTTCCTCTGGAAGAGTTTCATTCCCACACGTTCTAACACCTCTATTTCCCCTTTTGTTAGGTCTGGGATACCTTACACTCTGGTTTATATAGAGGTGGGTTACCCTTCTCCACACTATGGAGACTAGAATTGCTTGGTCTAGCTATCAAACGAGATCTGAGTAGTTACCGCCTAGCATTGTGGGATATAGGAGAGCCTCGAGCCGGTGGAATTAGCTCTCGAGCTTTAGTATTGGCCGAGTCAGAGCCGAGGATCGGCTCCGAACCCATCCAGCAAGAAAGAAGGCGAGAAGAAGACAACTAACATGGAACGTTATGGTAGGTACATAACTTCTTATTTTATGGTGTGCACCCATTGAAGTCAGCAAGGTAGTTAGAGCCCCACAAATTGTGTGTGTGTGTGTGTGTGTGTGTGTGTGTGTGTGTGTGTGTGTGTGTGTGTGTGTGTGTGTGTGTGTGTGTGTGTGTGTGTGTGTGTGTGTGTGTGTGTGAGGCAGAGAAACAAATCCACAGATACTATTTATTGTAAGCGCTTTCGTACATAAAGTCCATGCACTTCTTCAGACAACATAACCCAGTATATCAAGACTTATATAAAGAATGAAAAAACAATTAATCATACAATTACATTAAATTAATTGCAGCTGAACACACCCTCACAATTAAGGAAACATTCCTACCTAAAACCTCATACCTAAAATTGTCTACACAATAAACATATGTTTAAAACTAGGTAACCAAATTAAAAAAGTAAAAAATATATATGTATATACATATGTATATATATTTTATAAATGAATAAATGCAACTGTGCACTCCAATATTAATTTTACTGAATAAACTAAGCTAGCCTATTTTTTATCTTTCTAAAGCCTTCAATTTCAGCAAGCATTTAATTGAACAAGCGTCATTTAGACCAGGATAAATGTGTGCATTTATTTGTAGCTGCCATAATAGTTCCCGCTCCTCCAGTTTAAGCTGCCAGGGTCCCCCTCTAGGATTTTTTTGAATGCTGTCCACAATGGTGAATTGGAAACTATGTGTCCCAAATTCACCTATGTGTCTTGCTAAAGCGTTGGTACTAATGCCACTGCCTATGCTGTAAATGTGTTCATAAATACGCTGTTTAAAGGAACGTTCAGTTTTACCTAGGTAAAAAGCTGAACAAACCTTACATGTAGCCAAGTAAACTATTCCCTGGCTATCACAGTTATATTTATCCTTGATGAAATATTTGACCCCTCTGATCCTGCAAGTTGACCCAGTTTGAATAAACTTACAATATTTACATCTCCCGCATTTAAACATACCTCATACATGTTTGTATTTAATACTCGGGGGTTTCAAATAACATTTTAAGGTTGGGACCTCTTCTAAATGTAACAATGGGTCTAGTACCGAATAGGTTACTAATAGACTGGTCCTGTGTAATGAGGTTCCAATTATTGGTCAAGATATTCTTAAGTTCATTAGCAATATCTGAAAATTGGGTCAAAACTAGTAGTATACCCAACCTGAGATTCATGTTGTAGAGTCTGGCAACCCGGTGAAACATTAGCCAACTCATTGGGCTACCCGACAGACATGTAGCCTCTAGTTAGGATGGATCTAAAAGGCCCCGATTGCCTCTTTCCTTGGACTTCATTAATCAAATTACTAATGAGGTAAATCGGGTACCCACGGTTAATGAACATTGTTTTTAAGAGGTGACACTCATTTGTAAAGTCAACATCCCTTGAAGTCATTCTAGAGGCTCTAACTAATTGGCCGTTAACCATGCCTCTCTTTTGGTGGTAAGGATGACTACTTGAAAAATGTAAAAATGAGTTACTATAAAAAGGTTTTCTATAAATAGTTGTTACAAACCTATTGTGCATCAAGTCTTTGCCAAGATCAATGTCCAAAAAATTAATTTTGGAACCATTAAATTGAAAAGTAAATTCAAGAAAGTTAGTAAAGGATGACATTATCTGAACTGGCATTACCTTTAAGGATGAAAAACATGTCATCCTGATATCTGGTATACCATGCAACCTTGTCCTTAAAGGTGGAATTAGGAAACAAATAGGTTTTCTCCCAAAATGCCATAACTGTGTTAGCAAAACTACCGCCATAAGGGGAGCCCATGGCCACACCTGATTTTTGGAGGAAGAACTCACCTTTAAACATAAAAAAGTTATTGCTTAAAATAATGTCTAGAAGTGAAGTCATCAAGTCCACATCACTTCCTGCAATGTGCTTAGAAAGGAGAAATTCTCTCACCCAATCTATGCCAGTGTCCTGAGGAATCACAGTATATAGATCTTTAATATCTACGGTTAAAAAAAAACGTAAGATGGGTCAAAGGGCAAGCTGTTAAGATTATCCAAGAAGTGCCAGGAATCACGGCAAATCTGAACCTCTGTTTGCAAAGCTGACTTCAACTTGAGGTCCACCCACTTAGCACAGGCATAGGTTATGGATTTACGTCCATCAATAATAGGCCTCGGGGGGGGATCTGTCATATTTTTATGGAGTTTAGGGATGCCAAAAATGACCACTGTTAAGGGTGCTTGCATGATTAAATAATAGATAGACTTCTTAGATATCACCATTTTTAAAGATACTGAAGGTTTGATTTCCACTACACTATATAGAAAACCATGTTGGAGGAATGCATTACTACAGTTCAATAGTATGCATCCACGTTTCATATTTCCCAATATTGTAAGAAATCAGTTTACAAGAATTTCTAAACTGTGCAAAAATAGTATAGATAGAAATACACAGTTCGAAGTTCTGAATGAATTATTTCAGGATAGGGGTTACCCTATCTCAGTAATAGAAAGTATGCAACAAGCTATACAAACTACAAATGATATAAATTTAAGTTTAAATACTAAAAATGGTTATCGAACTGTTACATAAAAGAATAAATATACCTCTAAGGTTAATTTTAACAATAAGAAGGTTGTTTTTGTCACTAGATACACTAATGACATTAAATATATTACCAATATCATAAAGAAAAATTGGAACTTATTGCTTATAGATCGAGACATCTGCAATATAGTAGGTAAAAAACCTACCTTTAGATATAGAAATAGTAAGAATTTAAAGAGGTTATTATGTTCCGTGAAAATTAATACAGGAATAACCATTAAGAATAGACAAATACTGAGATATGGTACATTTCCCTGTAACAAATGCAATATGTGCAAGTTTATTATTAGTGACCATCAATTCATTGTTCCTGATTTAAATTATACATTTACACCTAACTTTTATGCTACTTGTGAGACTATGAATTGAATATATTTAGCTACCTGTATAAAATGTAGGGCCTATTATGTAGGCCTAACCTCTAGAAGGTTGAAACATCGCATTTATAACCATATCTATGATATAAGGAAAATGAACCTAACAAATGCCCTAGCTAAGCATATAGGCACATACTCTGATCATACTTTTAAGTTTAGAGTCTTACAAATTATAAGATCTAATAAGAGAGGGGGTGATAGTCAGAATTACCTAGAAACAGTTGAGTTAAATTGGATTTTAAGGTTGAGATCCCATGTTGAACCGGGACTTAACCAATCAGTTAGTATAAAACCTGTATTAGTTACACGCAGGTAAAAATGTTTTAAATTTCATCAAATTTCATCAAGTTGTTAGTTATAATAAATTTTTTTTATATTTTTATATATATTTAGGAATTTTTGCATAGTTTGATTAATATAGAATAGGGTTGTGACTAGGATTTTTAGATCTAGTCATTGTTTGTTTTAACATTATTACCTTATTAGTTTTTAGCTTCATGTACATTTATGCGATTTGCACATGCTTTATACAGATCTTTTTACATAAGCCTAGAACTGCTATATTTATAAGTACTATATTAATAATGTTGTTGTTGATTTAGTTCAATTTATAAGTTTATAAATTTATATATGTAACAAGACAGTTAAATATATATGCAGATTTTAACTAGGTTGTTTTACTTTTGCTTTAAAAATTTTAGTTAATATTTAATTAATTAATTGAATAAGTGACTCATGAATTTAATTTGATTGACTAAGATATAAAAGCAGATGCATAGAGTTGTATTTTAAAACCTGAGGAAGCGTATTTGGATGTACGTGAAAGCGCTTGTTTTCTTTTAATAAATTAAGCCTATACTTCATCGTGGAGGTCTCTACTTGCCTTTGTTTTGATGATTAAATAATGGTAAGTGTCAATAGAAATAGAGGCATCAATAAAAAGATCTGTTAAGAACGTTCTAATATGCTGGTATGCCTGGTTGAATTAATTTAAAGACACTTTAATGTAATTGTCCGTGTACAACATGCCATAGATCCTGTTGTTATACTCAGACTCGTCCATAAAAATGACCCCCCCCAAATCCTTATCTGGTTGCATCACACGTACATTATGGGCTTTAACATAGGCAATGAATTCCCTTTCAGCTATAGAAATGTTACTATGTTGAAAAAAACTGTTCACACAATTATTGTCCATTAAAGCCCTAAAATGCATTTCTGAAATCTTTTCAAAAAGAGCTAACGTGGTTTGCAATGGGGGGTTAAAGACACTAGAAACACGTTCGTTAGATGTAATACTATTGTGATTACCAAACATTACATTTAAGGTCATCTTTCGAACAAAAACTTTCAAGTCACAAATTGTCTTGGCTAAGTTAGGTTTAAAGTTGGGCACAAAATTAAACCCCTTGGCCAAAAACTCCACCATATCTTGTGGAACCTTGATCAGACTAAAGTTATAGACATTAAAATCACCTCAAGCACTTTTGTAGACAGTCAAGGTGTCATGCAGGTCCACAGGAACTACCTCCTGCGGCGGTTGTTCTTCCTGCATTGCTGTCTGGAACTGCAATTGGAAAAACCCGTACTGGACGCCGCCCTGTTGTTGCCTTGTTGAAAATCCTGGTTAGAGGTGTTCTGTGGGTTCGAATTATTAACTTGTCGACCATGATGTTGTTGTTGATTGTTTCTTATTCTTTCACTGCGCCAAATACCAGGACTACTTGAGAAGTTATTTGGTCGGGCAGTGTTTATGATGTCATCAGAAACAGACGTTTTCACATTGCCCGTCTCCAAGGCAAATGAATAATCATTTGAAACATTATTAAGAATGGACGGGGGATCAGGGTAAGCTCTGTTTTGATCGTATTCTAACTTGTCCCTGTTTAGTTTTCGAATTTTAGTGTCCATGATTTTACCTAAAAGTGAATCAATGCTAGAAAAAATCCTTTTGTAGTCATACTCGTATCTAACAAAGTCAGGATCCGATGTAATGTCATTCTCTAGTTTTTCAAGATCTTTTTTTTTGGTTAATCTTTTTCTTTGCCAGTTACTTTTTAATGCATATTAGTAGTGTAGCGCTAGCTTGTTTCGTATGGGTTAGTCACAATTTTGTCATGTTTTTGATTAGATAATTTAGGTAGTTAAAACTGCATAAGTGACAGCAATGCAGTTAGGATTGACTGGCTCAGGTTGTGTGTTTTTTTAATATTTTATTTTTTTTGTTTTAATTTTTATTCCATTTCAAAAATAAACTATATTACTAGGGAATGGTTTATGGGAATACTTTTTCTTTTTTGTACGTGGGGAGGTTGTGTGTATTTTGTCTGCAATGTATAACGTACTTGTTTTACATTAAAGTGAAATAGTATACATGTTTAAACTTTTTCATTTTACTTTTACTTTTTTTAACTAAGTGTCGATTTGGGTATGTTATGCTGTATTGACATCATGTATGTCTTGGTCATTTCTGAGTGCAAGGAATGAACTTTCACTTTTAGTTTAGTGACTGAAGAAAATACAGTGGGTTTAGAGGAATACAATAGCTTCAGTGATGTTGCACAATGATTAAGTTATTTTTCACATACATACATGCTCATTTAGTCACACACAACATCAAAAATATTAAAATGCAAACTTCCACATTTAACACAGGAACCTTTTTGATTCTTAAGTACACTCATATACCATTCAATGCATTAATTATTATTATTTAAACAAACTGACATAGTGACTAAGAGATGAAGTTATATAATATTTTAGGAGGCAAAGCTCCTATGCAAAGCCGCAACAAATAAAATGCAGGTTTTCAGTACCACAAAATACTAAATCAGTGACACACATATCTGACCATAAACATAAATGAATATATGGTAAAGCTCTTAAAAGTAATGTATCTAAACCGCAAAGGCCTCTTAAAAGAGAAACAATAACCCTCAGCATCCTCAAAAGCACACAACACAGGCAGCACTCACCATGAAACATACATCTAAGATTCACACTGACTCAATTCAAAAGTCCATAAAGCAAACCTTCACATCTTTTCTCCCCAGGCCTCCTCTGAAAAAGGGCACCTGTGCCCATCAGACTTTCCCATTAAACAAGTGTTAATAACTGACTAACTAAATAAATAAATTAATTTTGATATCCCAATCATAGGTGGCTCCATAATGAGATGCATCAATGCACCACTCACGAAGTAGAGGTTCACAGTCAGTTGCCAATTAGGGTGTCAGGATTCACAACATCATGCATGTACTTAAGTCCTTGCACCAGAAGTACACTTATGACATGTACCTTCCTGGACAATATGAAGCTAGATATGATGGAGCTCTTGAAATATCCATCTGAGACAGGTATGAACCTGACCTTGACTTCAATATTTGTCTTACCCTCTAGTGTCATTCTAAGAGGATACAATATACATTAGCCTGGGATGAGATGGTAGACAGTCCTAACTATTTGCCAGGGATGGCCTGCACTTATTCTCCCTCAAAGCTTTTGTATATTGGGTGAATCTTTGCCAATTCCCATTGTGCCTTTTTTTTGGGCAATGTTAGTCTTGTAAGGAACCAGCATGATAAAACATAATCCATCTAACATAAAGGTATTGCTAGAAGTCTTAACAAAAAACTCCACTCTCTCCAAGGACACCTTACCCTGAGAAACACTGATACTTGCATCACCACAGAGACCTGGGTAAAGACCAATGAGAGTGACCCATCAGTGCAGGGTTTCAATGCCTAACACAAATTCAGGTCCACCGCATTAGATGAAAGCACTAACCGTAGCATCTACACCCATATTCTTAAAAACATATTTCACCTTTAGACTCATTAGACTAGATAATGACTTGGAACTCTTCCATGTCCAACTTAATATTTACAAACTCCTTATCATATCATAGCTAACTATATGGCCCCACGCTATATTTCCCTTGACCCATATCTCCTACCATACCAGAGTGGAGTCCTATGCATTAAAATAAACACCATTTTCCCAAGAAGCTTCAACTACCTCTCATTACCCCTCCATTAATTGAAATACTTAAAAATCCTCAAACATGTAAGCCCAGTAATTTCTGGAATTCATCAGTACATACTCTTATCCAGTTAGTCCTGTCTCCAACCAGGGGCATTAAAATCCTGAACTTGGTCCTTACCGAAGTGGGCCAACTTTGATCACCACCAATTTTAGCTTCCTCCCTGGACAAATTGAAAAACTAATCAGTCACATTCACCTTAAGACTAAAGCTGGAAACATATTTCAATACCTCAGTATTCCAAAATTATGTCAAGGTTAATCTACTAAACTGAGTGATGACCTAGATAAATTCAAAGCCCCTCCCATATTGAAAACCCCTCTACTTATGCAAAATCCTTTACTGCTAAATTCTAAGTATTTGCAAATAACTGTATAGATGTATCTGTCCCCCTCAGAAGTAAATATAACCTCAAATATAAGAATAAACCCTTATAATGGAACCCTAATATAAGCAGGCTCTATTAAAAAAAAATCATTGTATGCAAAAATAAATTTAACTCTCAAGATGCCAATAATGCTCTTGCTAAACTTAACAAAGAACTAGGCAGTGCAGTGGTACAGTGGTTAACGTTGTCACCACACAGCAAGAGGTCCTCCGGTTCAATTCTATGGTGGGGTGCCTTCTGTGTGGAATATGCATGTTCTCTCTGTTTGTGTGGGTTTCCTCCAGGTACTCCAGTTTCCTCCCACATTCCAAAGACATGCATCTGGAGCATTTCTCCCTGGCCTCCGCTGAAAATAGGCTCTGTCCTAGTTGGACTTTCCTGGGCAACAAATGCTAAATAAATTAAAAAAAAAAATTAAAAACTCTGGACACTGATCAAATCAATCAAAACCAGATATGAGGTAAGATATGGGCATCCAAGTGAAGGATAACCATACAGCCTTCTTTAAGTATGTTAAAAATCTCAGAAGTAGTGCCCGGCACTGCATAGAGCTAATAGCAAAGGATATCACATACTTGGACCCAGAGGACATTGCCAATCTAGTAGTGGAGAGATTTAGTTCAGACTTCACCCCTTACCCCTCCTATATTCCCAGATCACATACCTGTGCCTACACCCCCATACAAATCTCCCAAAAGCAAGCCCTCAAGGCACTATTCAAGGCTAAGAACATTACTTCTGTAGGGCCTATACTGGTTAACCTGCTATATAACTTGTTAGACCCTCTGCAGAAGTTATTAAGTATCAGCCTCTAATCAGGCTTCATGCTGGATGATTGAGGATAGCAACTGTTACCCCCTTACATAAGTGTGAAGCATCAACAGGCCCAGATATTTATAGAACCTTAATCCTGACCAGCCTTATCTGTCAGACTATGGAAAAGATCATTATGGAATTAATAATTAAGGACGTAGCTAACCTACAAACTCTCAACCCAAGCCAGTTTCGGTTCATCAAGGGTAGATCCTACCTACTTAACCTGTTTGATGTCTTTGAGAAAGTTACTGAAGGAATACATGAAGACAGATCAGTGCATATCACATATCTAGACTTCTCAAAATCATTTGAGACCATCCCACACTCAGATATCATAAATAAACTGTGTCAGATAAATGTAGACCCCTTTGTAACTCACTGAATAGCAGACTGACTCATAAACAGATCCCATGAAATTAGGATGGGCGGATGTACCTCATCCAAAAGACCTGTCACTAGTGGTGTACCCCAGGGTTTAGTTCTTGGGCCATTCCTCCTTAGCATTTATTTCTCAGAGGTTAAAGCAAATGTTAAATGTTTATGTGTGACCAAGTCTGACAATTAATGTAAATTTAGTGCCATCATAAACTCCTCAGAGGACAACAAAATCCTCCAGAAGGGCTTGTCAGAAAAAAATAGCTTGTGTCGAAACCATGAACTAAGACTAAGTGAGAAATGTATAATTATATCTATTGGCAAGCATGATTTCTTTTCTATCACATTGACAACACACCTCTGAAAGTTGATCCCATAGTTAGGGGATCTAGGAACCCATGCTGACAACAAACTGTCTTTTGATCCTCTATTGCAAGGGAGTACATTTTCATCTCACAGGTTAAATCTTAATGTATAGCATCCGGGCATGAAGATATAATCATTCCACTATGTTTGGCTTTCATCAGGATGATCTTTGAATGTAATTCCCTGTATGGTATGTACCTGTTCAAATGTTTGTTACAACTGTAGTGACCACAATACTTTCCCACTAAAAAATCAAAGGCCTAAATCACAAAAACTATGTAGATATCATGCAGACTACCAAGATGCAACATTTGCCTCACATACAAAGCCTCAAAAGACCCTATCCTGTCAAACCTATTACATATTCACAAGTCCAATGAGCACCAACTCGAGGGATCTCAATCTCTTTTGCAACATAAATATAACATGTTTGGAGAGATAGGTATGTATAACACAGAATACCTCTTTTATAGAACTATCTTCCACTCCACATCCTGTAAAGTACTTCCCTTACTGTATTTATTTATTTATTTTACATTGGTTGACCTGGAGAGTTCAACTGAATTACAAGTCCATTTTCAGTGGAGGCCCGGGGAAAAAAGCTCCAAGAGAACAATTTTTTTACAAAACATAGTTTTAAGGACAGACTTTTGACATACAATTTCCATAGAAGAGACTTTGACATACATATTAACTAACAGATAGAATACATTTGTTCTCTACAATATAATGTTAAATTTTAGAAGATATTCCTAAGTTTAGGATTCCTGTGATAGATTTACTTTCAGAGTAAAAGCAGAGAGATGTAGAACAAGGCTCCGTGAGAGCAGATGATGCTCGCTATAGTTGAGAAGGATAAGAAATTGATTCACTATATGTCTTTGCCTAGTTTTAGTTGAGAAAGATAACAAATTGATTTACAATATGTCTTCTCCTGGTTTTAGTTGCTTATGGAAAGCTCAACATATTCAAATACAGTTTGGATGAATGAAAGGGAAATTGCAAATTCACCCCCTGTTAAGCACTCATATCACTCATGGATCATGTAAACAAGTAAATACCCCAACATATCCTTGTTTTTGCATGCCTCTGGGTTATATATATTCCAAATACAAGAGCTAAAAACTATCATGGGAATGTAAGGTTTCTTAAAATCCTCACAGATCAATAGCTTAGTAAGTAACTATGAATCTATTGTTTGATTACTTATACTCCTTGGCTATTAATGCACAAGATGAAGAATGTGAGAATATTCCATCTCGAAGCAGATACTAAAAGTATCAGGATCTTTGGAATGTGAGATCATTTTTCTATTATCATGTACAATTAAACTGTTTGTTCACAGCATCTAAATAATGTTTATAAAGTAGAAGGACAAGACACTGTTTGTAATTGTGATATTATGTATTTATGTATTTTCAAGTGCTCTGGCACTTGGAAATGGTTCTTTGCAGTAATACATTATCTTTGAAGTATATGGAATGCGTTGATCACATTCTGATATTTGGAAAAAGACAAATTAGTTAGGTGCTAGAGTGGCACAAGAACTGACTTTAAAAAATGTTAAGCATCCCCTGATAAAGTTGTTAAGGTCAGGTTCTGTGCTAGACAGTAAAACCTGCTAGTACTGATCAGTAAATGACAGCAGCACAGTCAAAAGATTTGTTTCTGCCTGCGCCCCATCAGTAACATAGCCTGACTTCATGTTATACTTAGAAAGTTACATGCCTGCATCTTCCTGAAAGACACAAAGTCTGAAACCTAAATGTATGTCATTGTTTAGTGCCATCAGTACTCATTTATTTGTTCAAAAACCACAGACTTCATGAGGAACAGAGTAAACATATGAGGCAAAAATCTGAACATTCTGCAAAAATCTGGACAGGTTAGAGGCATGGCAAGGTGAGTGTAAATGTAAGAGACTGTGTTACACTGGCATTCTAAAAGTGCTTTCTAACTGGTTTGTATTACACTGGCATTCTAACAGTGTTTGCTAACTGGTTTGTATTACACTGGCATTCTAACAGTGCTTGCTAACTGGTTTGTATTACACTGGCATTCTAACAGTGCTTGCTAACTGATTTGTATTACACTGGAATTGTAACAGTGCTTGCTAACTGGTTTGTATTACACTGGAATTGTAACAGTGCTTGCTAACTGGTTTGTATTACACTGAAATTCTAACAGTGCTTGCTAACTGGTTTGTGTTACACTGGCATTCTAACAGTGTTTGCTAACTGGTTTGTGTTACATTGGCATACTAACAGTGCATGCTAACTGGTTTGTATTACACTGACATTCTAACAGTGCTTGCAAATTGGTTTGTATTACACTGGAATTCTAACAGTGCTTGCTAACTGGTTTTTGTTACACTGGCATTCTAACAGTGCAGGCTAACTGGTTTGTATTACACTGACATTCTAACAGTGCTTGGTAACTGATTTGTATTATATTGGCATTCTAACAGTGCTTGCTAACTGGCTAAGTGCTCTATGGCTTGAATTCTGGTAAAACATTTTGCTTTTTTTCTTGTAACTAGTAGTACATGCAGAAGATAAAGCTCCATGCACTATGAAGAATTATGATTGGATCTCTGATCATAACCCTAAATTATTAAAAATGTGGTTTTGACATGGATGCCAAGATTCACCTCTCAAGCTTCACTCTCCAGGTGAACTTCTTGGCATCCATGCCTCAAACACATAATAAACAGGTTATGATCGGTGACCCACTCATAATCCTCTTTGTTTTGTAGCCAGCCATGCTGAGTACAGATTGGATGGAGGCAGCTTCATGTAGTAAATCTACTGCTTAAAATAAACTTTTATTCCATCCTGGAGCCTTTTTTCCCCCAATATTAATCTTCTTTTTGAACCATGATTTTCCTGCATTCTTGGGTAAACAATTTTGTGGAGGAGTAGAAATAGCCACAGTGTTAAAGTATTGCCTGAAACAGAAAACGTTGGTAGATGTTTCAAGTACAATTTAGCATTCTTCAGCAATCTGCTCTTTTGTGTTATAACACTTCTATTACTCTTTTGTTCATCCAGTATTTGCCAGGGTTGGTTTTATGTAGTTCTGATGCAAGTAAATACTTTTGAATTTTTCAGCTACCTTATTTTGGCACATATCAGGAGACAGTAAAAGTAGTCAAAGATGACCATCAGAATAAGGCATCTATCCCATCATCTGCACAAGGTAAACATGCATAAGTTATTTTATTTTGTTTCTAAATGTGCTAACATGGAAAGTACAGAATACCAAGGTTTAAAATCTGATCAGAGTCATAAATACACAACACCCACTTACAAAACTTTTAACATGTTAGTTAACATGCACAAAATATGAATAACCTGCAATTATGTGTACCAGCGTCTAATTTACAGGGCACAGCAATATCTGGCATAAGAGACAGAGTCAACAGCTGTTTTACAAGAGGGTAATTGTTATTTACTGTTTTTGCAATGGGTGGAGAATAACGTTGTAAAAGTGGTATGAAGCCATGAACGGGAAAATGAACCACTCATATTCATACAAGCAAATAAATAAATAAATTAGTAATAATGGTTTACCAGAAAAATTGCAGACTGAGTAAATTTCATTTGGTGCGTGTGGGAGCTAGGAATTAGGCAGATGTAAACATGGTGGGGTAATGGCTACAGACTGAGATGGTATACGAGGTTGAATATAAAAATAGAAAAGTGGAAAATGGCAGGATTTGGACATACACTGCACCTGTAATGGAATGAACTGCAGGTAGAAGAATTAAGGGAAAGAACAGGTTAACGGAGTCGTACCAATATTTTTTATCATGCTACATGTAGGGTAAAAGAAAATGTACATTGTAGAATATGCTGATCAGATGAAGCTAAGGCAAAAAAGGAGAAAGTATGTTGGGTAGTGTAGCAAAGGGACATTCAGTGATTGTCCTGTCTAAATGAGAAAGAGAAAATGTAGAAGCATCAACCCCATTAATATGAAAGCCTGTTACAGGATCACACACTCCCTGATCCCATGGTGACTCAAAGGTCTCTTACAGAATCATGCACCCCACCCAATTCCATGGTGACTCTAAAGTCTCTTACAGGATCATGCACCCCCCTAATCCAATGGTGACTCTAAGGTCTGTTAGAAAATTATGCACCCCCCCCAATCCCATGGTGATTCTAAGGTCTGTTACAGGATCATGCACCCTCCTAATCCCATGGTGACTCTAAGGTATGTTACAGGATCAAACACTCCCTTATTCTATGGTGACTCTAAGGTCTCTTACAGGATCACGCACCCTCCTAATCCAATGGTGACTCTAAGGTCTGTTAGAGGATCATGCACCCCCCTCCCCAATCCCATGGTGATTCTAAGGTCTGTTACAGGATCATGCACCCTCCTAATCCCATGGTGACTCTAAGGTATGTTACAGGATCACACACTCCCTAATTGTATGGTGACTCTAAGGTCTCTTACAGGACCATGCACCCCGCTAATACCATGGTGACTCTAAGGTCTGTTACAGGATCATGCACCCTCCTAATCCCATGGTGACTCTAAGGTATGTTACAGGATCAAACACTCCCTTATTCTATGGTGACTCTAAGGTCTCTTACAGGATCACGCACCCTCCTAATCCAATGGTGACTCTAAGGTCTGTTAGAGGATCATGCACCCCCCTCCCCAATCCCATGGTGATTCTAAGGTCTGTTACAGGATCATGCACCCTCCTAATCCCATGGTGACTCTAAGGTATGTTACAGGATCACACACTCCCTAATTGTATGGTGACTCTAAGGTCTCTTACAGGACCATGCACCCCGCTAATACCATGGTGACTCTAAGGTCTGTTACAGGACCATGCACGCCCTAATCCCATGGTGACTTTGTCTGTTACAGGACCATGCACCCCCTATTCCCATGGTGACTTTATGAAGATTAACAGTCTTTACAGTATTACAAGACACTGGGCACATGAGCTCTCCATGAGTGACAATGTCACCACGGATTATGATTTAACTGCAAGCACCATTCATATAAACATGAACCGTTTCGAACGCTGAGCTATTAAAACTGGTGAAAGTAGTAACAGAAGTGAATTCATAAAGTATTGTTATTACTTCCTTACACCACATGCTGTATACGCCTCTTCAGGATAGTAAACTGAATAATAAACACAAAGGACAATCTTATGGAGATTAAAATTGTTTCCACAATAGATTCATTGTGATATGGCCGTTAGAAACATTTGCCACATGAGTACTTTGAGAATCACAGAGTTCAGTGAGATCCTGCTTACTTGTGAAGCACTGATAATAAACAAAAAGAGTTATACTCGATTCTGTCTATGTTCTACATTTGGGACCTTTGTAAGTTATCAGATATATCCTATAATCAATAACTGGTAATATCTGGTGAGGATTCAGTGATCTGAAAGAAGCAGAACAAATATTTTGAAATCTACTATTGCAGTTACTAAACTGCAGTAATACATTTCTGGTGGGAACAGAGTTAGGCATATCTGCCATATGGCTGGAGGTGGGACACACATGTGATTTGTGGCCCTATCATTGTCCTCACATCCTATAAGGATTGCCTTTTGATAGTAAGTCAAGCAAAAATGCCCCACTTGGTTGGATGATATCAACTCTGCCAGTCCATCCTGTCACTTGCCTTGGCATGTACCACATCATCACAACCCTGATCAAGATACCAGGGCCCATCTCTGACAGGTATCTCCCTTTTAGGGAGACCCTTCCAGTGAAGAGAACACCAAGGGTCTACCAGAAATAGACACTTGTGGTAGGGATTATTTGCCTGACAAGAGGTGGCTTTAATAACTGAAAACAGGATACACTTAATTCAGTAGCAGTTTTGTTGCAGCTTTGATAATTAATTTATCAGCTAATCTTGTAATCTCCTCTCCCCTCACATTTAACTTCAGTTTCCATTTTCAGCTTGGACTACACACTTTGCATAAACTAAAGAAACAAAAGCAAACAGAACTTACTAACCTGCAAAACATGAAAGACTAGTAACCAAAACAAAAAAAGATGTCATATACAGTCACACATAACTAAATAAATAACATACATAGAAATGTAAAAAAAAAATCTACATTTGTTTGTTGCACAGATGTAATACATGGATTTGAATAAGACATATGCAATATCTACACTTCACAGTGACCACTCATAAACTTTACTCAATGTCACTTTTAGTTTTAAAGATACATTACATCTCCCAGTTAAGCCACAAGTAAGCATTTAGGATTGTGAGTGCTTGGGCGAGATGTAGTAGTTGGCATAATGGTGACACAGGTAGGGGGGTTTGATTCTCACATGGGGTAATTGCTAGGGCTTAAATGGCCCACAAGGCATGATGCAGTAGTACAGCTCTCTGCAGTACTACAAGTCAATATCATACATCTGCACAATAAATATTCAATTTATCCAGTATTTTTTATTATCTCTTAGTCTTGTAAAAACAAGTACATTATAATTCATTGCAAAACTCATTTTAGCTTATGTTCCATTTAATTGGATCTGCTATGGTTTGTACTATTTTTGTGACTCTGCGGCATTTTTGAGATGGGGTAGTGGCCCCACACCCCACTTACCAATTCAACCTATTATAGGGTTACACCAAAAGTGTACCACATCAATTGTATGGTATGGAATGAAAATTGCTGATATATGGATGTTCTGAAGTCCTAAAGATCTATATATCTATATAATTCCTTCTGAAGTTTTATAATCTGTGTGCTATGTGGACTGTACTTGTGTTATGTGATAGCAGCGTATTGTTGATTGTAGTAGTGAATTGCAAACACTATTTTAAAGCATTGATATGCTGGTAATGCATGTATATTGAGCAAAAAACAGTTTAAACATAATTGCACTTTGAATGCTTGTTTTATGTTTACAGGATGGTTCTTAAAATGTGTATAAATAAGTGATTTTATTGATCAATGTTTAAGTATTTATATTATGTGAATTAAATAGTTGTTTTATTTTGAGTATAAGTTACGTGATAATATTGCTTTATTTAGTTATAGTATTTATCCACTGGAGGCTCTGTTATTGTAACATGATTATGCAGGATGTGATGTCTTAATTGGAGTAGTGTGATTGGATGTTAATATTTTAAATGTTATGTACTCAGTTTACTAAGAGGTCTGATGAAGCTATTAAGTGAAAGCGCTTACCAACTGAGTGCACTATTAAAACTTTTTTATTCGTGAAAGTATTGAAGTCATTTTGTTGATTCAAGCCTATTTTCACGTTTTTCATGTTGAAAAGATTTGCATGGTTGCTGTCGCTGTGTTTTTCTATACCGTTGGTATACTTGTAACTTTTTACAGTGCAGCATTTACCCTGTGGAGTGTTGCCATGTTTGTTTTATTACTAATATATATATACATATATATATATATATATATATATATATATATATATATATATATATATATAAAATATGGATTTGTATCACTTCATTGAAAGACCATTTCACTGACACTCATTTCACTGAGACCAAATCACCTAAAGTTAATTTCACCGAAATTTCATTTCACCTAAAGCTCATTTCACTGACAAGTAGTATTCTAAGGCAAATCTAAGGTATATGTCCTTTTCCCCACTGTAGTCTGATCCTGGTGTTAGTATATATAGTTAGGGGTGTGTGGGGGGCACAGCCCCCCATATATAGCACACACCCACATTGAGGGGTGTGGGGGGTGTAGCCCCCCACTTAATTTCATTTTCTGTTGTCTGGTTTGGTTTTACGTTATTTGGAAAAACCCAACTAGGTGAGGGGCTACTCCCACACCCCCCAATGTGAGGGTTGTTCCCCCCAACCCACCCCTAACTATATATACTAACACCAGGATTGCACTACAGTGGGGAAAAGGAGATATACCTTTGACTTGCCTTAGAGTACTACTTGTCAGTGAAATGAGTTTTAGGTGAAATGAACTTTAGGTGATTTGGTCTCAGTGAAATGAGTGTCAGTGAAATGATCTTTCAATGAAGTGATATGAATCCATATATATATATATATATATATATATATATATATATATATATATATATATATATATATATGAAGATGGTTTAACTTTAAAATGTTAACGGTTAGAACATCAAACCCATTTTTGCGAACTCCTAACTGCCCATGGTCAAAAGCTCGACTGCCGATGTTCTGAACAGCAAACTCTCACCCCCTTTGAGACCCATGTTAGCACTTGTTTGCAGGTGTGGCACAGTCAGAAATGTCGACATTCGATGTTTTTTTGAGTTTGTGATGTTTCGGAGGTACAGGTTCCGTGGAAATGTTTTGGTGGTGCGGCCATTTGAATTTGTACAGTTGACATTTTAAAGGTAAACCATATAAATACATATATATATATATATATATATATATATATATATATATATATATATATATATATATATATATATATATATATAAACTGCCAGCACAGTGTGACTTCTTTTGGTAGATTCACTGCAAAAGTAAA
>NC_056726.1:1785101524-1785116524 GCF_019279795.1 Protopterus annectens | reverse complement strand
GTGGAAGATTTTGGCCATCAGAGCCTTCCTCTCAGGATGAAGACATGCTCTTCAAAGTTTTACAGCTCTGAACCCTCTGCCTATTTGGTTGTCCCTCCTGTGGACTGTTCCATAGATCTGGTTGCCTAGGGTGGCATGGCAGGAACCTGACACAAATGAGTCAGTTCTCCACAAATAAATAAGTTCTTCCTCCCATCTAAAGATAGGCAGTGTTGATCAAAAGGACCTCTGGTGGATTCTATGATGGTTGCAGCAGCTACCAATAGAGAAGTCACAGATTAAACAATTTATATTCATCACCCAAACAAAGAATCCAGGGTGACTGGAAAAATGGGAAAACATGACTACACCTCAGGTGCTTCTGTTCTGAGAGTGTTAAACCACTCAAACCATATGAATTACTCCAAGTTGAATGAAAAAGTCATATCCAGAGCCTATACAATGCCATTTCCAAAACAATAAACATCAGACAGCCTATCACATCAATGTCTACTAAACAGTTGCAGACAGTCATGAATACCCTCTTTAATATCACCAATCTCTCTCTCTCTCTGCACACCTTTTTGCAATGCAGCCAGTGCAGCAACAATGGTAGCAGGCACAGGCATAACTCTCAGGCATCATTCATGGCTCAGTTTTTGTGATTTTTGTGGACAACTTCAAGGCATCCTTTAGAAATGCCCCCTTGAGGGTGTTACACTTTTTGGTCCTATGGTAAAGGAAAAGTTATTAAGGTGTGAACAGAATGAGAAGACACTGTCTGCCTTTAGGGTCAGATTTGAGGACCCTCAGAGATCCTTTAATAGGAATCAGAAGGGTTCCAAATCCCTTTGGTTTAGACAATCCTTTGATTCCTCCTCAGATAGGGGCAGTCATGGCAGAGGAGGGCCCTTTAATGGAAGTTGACCCCATGATCATATTGATCCACAGAACCAGGGTACAGGAAACCCTTTTCAGGAAAATAGAACCTGCAACCTTGAAGGCTTGCTAGGCTGTCCATCTTTGGTGGCAATTGGGAGGGGGTGCTTATCTATCTTGTGTATCTGTGGTACTCCTTGAAGGCTGTGCTTGACAGAGGCACTAGAGACATTAAAGTTTCTTATTTCTCTGTGGATGTGTTTTTTTTGTGGTTTTCTGCATTGTTTCCTCCAAATGTGTGGTATTCTCTGCGCTTATCTATCTTCCCTGCTGTTTGGATGGCCACTGCACAGAACAGTTGGGTGAAAATAGGTCATATCCGGAGCTCATACAATGCCTTTTCCTAAAATAACTTGAGAATGAGGGCCAGTATTAGCAAATGCACCATCCCATCAGCTGCAGGTGCCTCTTCAGGAAGTATTCACATCCTCCTTCAGAAAAGAGCCATCAAGGAGGTTGCAACAGAAGAGACCAGAGAGAGTTAGGAATCTACTTAAGAGTCTTTGTAGTTCCAAAAACTCAAGGACCTCAGCCCAATTTTAGATCTCAGTGGCCTAAACCAATATGTGAAGAAGACCCCCTTCAAAATGGACACAGTGTCAGTGATTTTCCATGCTTAAAGGCAAATAACTGAATGTACTCTTCAGACCTTCAGGATGCATACCTCCACATAATGACCACCAAAGAGTGCAGAAGGTTTCTGTACTTTTAACTAGGAGCCAATCATTAGCAGTTAAAGGTCTTGCCCTTCTGTCTTACCATAGCTCCCCAAGTATTCACCAAGTGCATGGCAGTAGTGACACCCCATCTATGACCCAAAAGGATATACATTTTCTCTTATCTAGATGACTGGCTCATCAATGCAACAACAAAATAATCATTTCTGTCAGAAACTAAATTTTACATCTCCACTGTCTTTACACATTTCCATAAATTATTAAAAGTCACAGCTACAACCCTTGCAACAGATTACCTTCATTCAGTGCCTTCTGGATACAACTAAATGCCACGAGAAAGATGCGACACCAGAAAAATTATTACCCCTGCAGTCCACAGTTCAAATCATATATCATCATCCGTCTTCTCCAACATTGTTGGTCCTCAAAGCTCTTATGGTGGCCTCTGTTCTAATGGTTGACTATGCCAGTTTTCAAATGAGGACACTCACTGGATGCTTTCCACACAATGATCAGAAGTAGCAGACTCCTCTTCATACATAATGCACTTAACTCAAACTTGCAGGAACCACAAAAATGGTGGTTGACTTCCCCACTCCTTCACATAGGAATATCATATGTAACATTTTTTCAGTGATCAGCAGCAACTACAAATGCATCCTTGCGGGAATGGGGGTGCATTTCAAAGGGATGATGGTCCAAGGAGTTTGGAAACATAGGTCTCATTTCCCATTAACATCCAGCAGATGAAGACGGTTCTCTTAGTGATGCAGGAATCTATCCTGCAAGAGTGACATTTATACAACTGGACAACATGTCATAAATTTTGTACATCAACAATCGGAGGAAACCAACTCCTACCATCTCTGTTGGGAGTCCATAAGAGTATGGCCCACCCTAGCTTTCCTTAAACCTTCCTCTTATTCTGTTCATACCTAAGTTTATACAAAAAGCTACAACCTGTAAATCACAAATAGTTCACATTGCTCCACACAGGTCCAAGTAGACCTGTTTTCCCCCTTCTCAAGCTTCATTTGAAGAAATCCACATGGCTTCTAGATCCACAGTTGGAGCTCATGTCACATCCATCTGGATAGCCTCATCTGGACTTTCTCAGTCTCAAGTTAACTGGATGGTTTCTCCAGTTCCCTTAATAGCCAGATATCCCTCCTTATCAGAAAAGGTATTCCACATTTTATCCATTTCTCAGAAACAGTTTAGTCAAAAGATATGCTAAAGTAAATAGCACCATTTTTCCATTTGGGAAACCAGTCAGGAGTTGATGTCTTATTCTACTTTTATTGCAGAAGTGCTAGTTTGTTTCTTCCTTGTATGAATCTGACTCCAGTTATTCTACCATCAGGGTACAGTTAGGTTATATTTCCAGTTTTCATCATGAATACAAAAACACAACCATGGTATCACAAAAGCTATGCAAGGATTTTCTCAAAAGAATATTCCTCCTTCATCCAAAATTAAAGACTCTTTTCCTCTATGTAACATTAATTTAGTCCTGGAAATACTAACAAGATCTCCCTTTACACCAACTTCTTCTGCAGAACTAATTTAATGTTTGCTCTTGGAAAAAAAATACTTCTGGCTGCTATTAATTCATCCAGAAGAATTTTGCAACTTCGCACTTCATCTTCACTGTACATAGTCTTTCATAAGTTTAGAGTTGCCTCAGGGTCCAGCCCTACATTCATTCCTAGGTGGCATCAGAATTCAGCCTTAACCAGCTTATAAATCTTCCAGTATTCTTTCCAAATCACTGCAAAAGGAACAAATATTTACAGCACACCTTAGATGTTCATAGACAGCTCAGATTCTACTTTCATAGAAGGAAGACTTTCAGAAAAGATGTTCAGCTATACAGTTCCTTCACCACTAACAAATTAGGCAACATGTTTCCAAACAGACACTGTCCAGATGGCTATCCAATTGTATTGTTTTTGCTTGCTCCAGCAGCAATATAGTTTTACCTAGCAAACCAAAGGCTCATTCCACTAGGTCTTTGGCAAACTCCACTGCCTCCTTTAGAAATTCCTTCACGGATGACATATGCTCAGCAGCAACACAGTCTACCTTGCATAACTTTTCTAAGCACTATAAATTGGACATGTTTCACAGAAACAGATTCTCCTTTAGAGGTTTAGTTCTGAAAGGAAATCTAGCGTGAGTCCACCCAAGATGAAAGATAGTTTGGGATTCTGTCCCAACAGTGGAATTGGATATACTAATGAAATAGGATACAGAAGTTATGCACTTACCATAATGCTGGATCCTTTTTATCCAAGTCTGTCTGATATGACATCCGTCCTTCCATTCCCCTTCCAAATTGTCATTTCTTCTATAAAAAGATTACTGGTCACTATTAATAAGTATCAGCATATTTCAGTTACTCCTTTTACCTTTAGACGCTAGGCACAAACTCACTGTGAAAGGAGGGAATCACAGGTGGTTGTGGGAAAATATCTGAAAGTGGAGGACTGGCTAATGGCCAGACCAGATCTGACAACTGATTCAGTACCCAGCAGTTATAATGGACAGACTTTAATGAAAAGGATTCAGTATTATAGTAAGTACATAACTTCATTTTTTTTTTCAAAACACGTTTCACCTTCCTGTTATTTTATTTTTATTTTATTTTACATTTGTTGGCCAGGTTAGTCCGACTGACCTAAGTGGCCCATTTTCAGTGGAATCCCAGGGAGAAAAGCTCCACAGTGAGATACAATTTAATTACATAAGAGAATTAGATTAAATGCAAAATCAGTAATTACTTACTAATTACATACAATGTGAGTATAATTTTACACTAGTAGTTGATAATGAGGCTGTGCCAAGAGTAAAGCATTAAAACAATACAAGTGAAATACATAAATAGTTCTATATCCATGTTACAAACAATAATTTGTAGACATTTTGGCTAGTATAGTTCCAAAATAGGAGAGAGAATAAGAGCCAAGTGAAGAGGAAGAGTGATGTGTAAAGGTGGTTGAAAGACTAAGATAAGATTGTAGGTTGTTCAAGGAAAGGGCCTAGTGAGGTTATGCAGGAAAAAAGGGGTTAATGAGAATTATACAGAGAGAGCATGTAGGTGGGAAGGGAGGAGGTGATAGGAGTCTTTCACGCATGGGAAAGTAGTTTAGGGAGGATGAGTGCAGTGGCAAGACCAGTTTGCTTTCAGGCTGTTGAATATAGACATTAAATGTATGCAAGGGATCTCACCAAAAGATTAAAAGAAATATTACCCAGTATAATTTCAATGTTTTACAACTAGTAGGGCCAGCACAAATTATGTTAGGACCTTAACTTCTCTAATGAAGGCACAACATTTGTAATCAACTCTTGTCAGTGACCATTATGGAATTTGAGAAAGCGTTTGAAAATGTGTTGGACTCTTTGACAAGTGCTTCACAAAATATGCACAATAAAGTTTTATAGGGCAATACACGCTTTGTATTCATAGTTTATGGCCTAAGCTTTAACAGATGGGGTGATATTGGAGGTCTTTCAACTCAGGAGGGGAGCACAAAAAGGATGTTTCCTCTTGCATGCATTATTTCCTATTGCATTAAAACAACGGGGGAAGGTAATGGTTGACTATGTTCAGATGTGTGATGCCCACCACCACAACCAATATGTGATGGCCACCACTGCCACCAATATGTGACATCCCGACACTGGGCCAGTAATCAAGAAGCCTGAATCCTCACTACTGACACTGGAGAGGGACATGCACTTGGAATACAAATGAATGCACTCTGTATTTCCAGATGTAGACCTCTTTGAATCAAGCACAATTTCCTTTAAGATTTCTCTATTTTTGTCTCCCTTCAGGTCCCCAGTAAGACTCCCCACTGGTACAGCTGTAGGGTAAAGTCCTCAGCTGAGTATCCAAGCCAAGTCCTCCAGCACCTTCTCTATAAACTCAGTGCTTCATGCCCCTGCCGACACACACGCACTGTGAGATTTGATTTTACACGCGCGCACACACACACACACACACACACACACACACACACACACACACACACACACACACACACACACACACACACATGCACACACACACACACACACATGCACACACACACACACACACACACACACACACACACACACACACACAAACACCTGGAAAAGGCTGGTACAGATTTACCTGCTGTGCCCCCTTCTGCCCAGAGTATAAGGTAGTTAACATTGGCACCAGACACTCCACAATCAGCTACTCTAAGGCCCTTAACAAAGGGTGTCTAATTATACTGTGCAATAGTAATACTAATACAAATGGTAGTAGTTGACCAAGACAGCTAGGCCTTCTGGAGTGGCCCACACAGTGTCACCAAAAAAATATAAGTACTCTTGAAGGTTACGCTCTTTCTACAGGCTAACCTCCTGCTATTAAATAAGAACCTGGCACAATTTCAAGGCCCTATAAACCCTGAGAACACTTCTGCCTATACAGAACTGTTCACAGAAACCCTGTACAAGCATGTTAATAGCTGCATTGAGGTAGCTGTACCCACCAGGAAGAAGTACAGAACTAACTCACAAGCCACCCTGGTAGAATCACAAAATCAATCAAATGTATAACAGGAGGAAGAAAATCATGGAAAAAATTATGAAGTGCAGCACCTAGAAGGATAAAAGCACTCTCATTAAACTAAACAAACAACTCAGAGGACAAAATCTACCAAAGCCAAATTTGAGGTAGGTTTGGCCTCTCAGGCTAAGGACAACCACAAAATATTCTTTAGCTATGTCTGCAGCCTTAAAGGCAATACACAATTGTGTGCAGAGCTCATTGTAAATGGAGCCACTTATACTGAGCCAGAAGATATAGCAAACCTCCCGGCTGATAAATTCAGCTCCAACTTTATTTCTCTCTCTCCCTCAACCTTCCCTCAGGAAATATCATCAAATGTAACTCTGCCTGCTATCACTAGGTAACAGGTCTTTAATGCTCTCTATAAGACCACAAACACTGCATCAGTGGGCACAGACAATAACCCAGGATGCCTTCTACATAGCATGAAGCATGACCTATCAGGCCCTCTGGAATTAATATTTAACTGTAGCCTCCAAACAGGCTTCATGCCTCATGAATGGAGAAAGGCAACAGTCATTCTTCTGCACAAAGGTGGACCATCTACAGACCCTGGAAGCTACAGACCCATAAGTCTCACTAATCTTGTATGTAAAGCCATGGAAATAATTATCATGGAGATGATCAATAGAGATATAATAAACCTCCAGACACTGGACCCAACCCAGTTTGGTTTTGTAAAGGGCAGATCATGCCTACTCAATCTGGTGGAATTCTTTGAGAAGGTCACCAAAGCAATGGATGAGGGCAAATTGTTCGCACTGCCTATCTTGACCTGGCCAAGACATTTGAAACAATACCCCACTCAGGCATTGTTGACAAACTCAAGAGGTTAGGTACAAACCTGTATGTCACCCGTTGGATAGCCAACTGGCTCATAGACAGGACACAGGAAGTTAGAATTGGGAAATCCACCTCTACAAAGAGGTCAGTCACAAGTGGAGTCCCTCAGGGATCAGTCCTTGGACCGCTCCTTTTTGGCATTTACTTCTCAGAAGTCAAGACCAATGTCGCTGGTCTCTGGCTGACTAAATTTGCAGATGATTGCAAATTAGGAGCTGTCATTGAATGTCACACTGACACAAATGTTCTCCAGGAGGGGCTGACACAGACAAACAACTGGTGTCAGAGTTATGGACTAAAATTAAATGCCAAGAAATGCATAATAGTATCCTATGGGAAGTCATCCATCCCTGGTAACTATCATATTGACAACACACCCCTTAGAGTTGACCCAGTAGTCAGGGACTTAGGGACACACATAGTTGGTAATCTAGCCACACCTCTTACAGTTAACCCAGTAGTCAGGGACTTAGTGACACACATAGATAGTAATCTAACTTTTTATCATCATGTGTCTGCAGTGGTGAGGAAAACATTCTATACTGAGCAAATTATAAACAAAGGTATGGCTTCTAAGTCCAAGGAATTCATTGTTCCACTAAATTCGGCATTCATCAGACCTATCATTGAGTACAATGCCTCCTTTGGTATGTACCTAACCAGGTATATCCAACAACTGGAATGTCCACAGAGGTTCTGCACTAAAAAGAATACAGGGCATAAGTAATTTGCCATGTGCAGACTGTCTAAAGGCCATATCCCTGTATTCTGTCTCCTACAGGCTTTTGAGGGGAGATCTATGGTTGGCATACAGGGCATTGTCAGACCCCACTCTGATGGTCCTCCTGCATATCCACAAAGCAAACAGTACCAGAATCACCTGTTCTAAAGACTTAAACCTTACCTGTAATATAAATAGGACCTGCTGGAGAGATAGGTATTTATCCCAGAGACCACCCCATCTATGGAACAGGCTCCCTATCCATGTGAAGCAGAGTTCCTCCTTAATCCAATTCATGTGCAACTTGGACAATTGGACAGTTGCAATTTTTGTTCAATACAAATTTTAAATGCATGTTGTAAATGCACATGGAATTGCAAGTATTGCACGACTTACCCTAAGCTGCAGTATACTTTTAAAATGATTCTACACTGTCCGGTTTAAGGTTTCATTAAGAATACCACTGTGTTAGCATGCTGCCACCCTTACAAGCATTGCTTCAGAACATAACAGCATACAGGCAGCAGAAGAAGGGGTATTGTTCTTCAATTTAACTTCCTATGGAATATGTTGTCAACACTGGTCAAACAAAGTATTACTTTGGCTATATTTAAGGCTACTCTTGATGACTGAATGGGTAGACACATGGGTATGAAGTGTTCTATGCTTGACTATAACAGTCTGTTTGTTACTTAATGCAGGGGAGTAAGGCTGGTAACTCTTGATGAACTGCTTCTGTAGAGCAGAGTTTGATTCTCCTCAGTCTTCTTTTCAGACAGTGCTTCTTGGCTGTCCCTGAAAAGGAAAACTTGCATCTAGGGGCTGTCCAAAGCTGTTAGCAAATGCATTACACATTTGTCTTTTGAATTCCTGAAACCTTCAGATAGCCACTAATTTTGACTATGAATCTCAGGATGTGTCTTGTAGTTTAGTGGGTTGCCAGATGCATTTTCAATAAATGTGATTTCCAAGACAAGAGAAGTTTACTGTTGCTCATGCTAAGTCTGTTTTCAATGTGTGATCATTTTGTTTGGTTTAGCAAATGGCTGTCAATGTTTTTACTGTAAAGTTTGAAATAACAGTTTTAGATTAAACCCAAATATCTGTGATCATTATAAAAGTAAATGGAGTGAGTGTCAAATGGGAACATCACAGCGAAGAAGTCAAATTGCTTAAATTGCTCAAGGAAGGGTCAGGCTAGTTGTACTATATACTCCAAGAGTCCTGGATGAAATGGAAACCCGATTTGAGAAATGAGGTCTACAAAACACAGACAGCCAAATGACTTTTTATAGTGTTGCCCCCTCCCCCAAGTATCATAATTATTTTTTTTCTTTTTATAAATGGATGCAGTGTTGTATAAATGACTTTTTTGGATCTTTTGTAGCTCAGGCATTTTAGTTTGTTTGATTTATGCAGACTACACTTTTGCCATTACCTATTTTTTCAAGTCTTGTATAGTAGATGGTATTAGCATTGTGTTAGGAGATAAAATAAGTACATAAAGTTTTTTTCTGTAAACACAGACTATATGTTTACATTTATATAGTTGTAAGGTAGGACTATCCAGTAGTATCGTATTAAACATAAATATTTTGTGGATTCAAGAATGTGATATCACAGATGGCAAATTCCTGTACACTATTCATCACTTCTCAACAAAGGTAATTATTTCTTTAGAGATCATTTAAAATCATGACTCTTCTGACGCACTACAGCTGCATTGTACAGTAAATTGCAGTATTTCCCAACTACAGACACCTGGTGGCAAGTTCATTACCTTTTTCTTAAATCTTTTTAATAAACTAGATTTGGGTTGCATGACTAAGTTTAATAGCCTAGTAAACACCTATGAACCTCTAAAGGCAATAGCATGCACATGGAAGGTATGAAGAGTTCTTGATGGTAATTGAGTACAGACAGCCAAGGAGTGGGATATTGGAATAGATGCAGGGTGTGGTCCATTACTCTGCATAGAGCTTGATCTAGCTGTAATTAAAATAACGTTATTGAAGGTGCTCACCTCATATGTCTGACTGTGTTTTAAAAAAGTCCAGAGTAAAGTATTCCAGTTTGTTTCATGCAAATGGATGCCAAATACAAATGCCAAATCTTTGACAAAGGATAGGCATAGGATAAAGTAGGATGCTCAGAATTGCACTAAACAGCCCAACTTACTCCCTACCATGACCGATCAATTTGATCAACCATTAGTGTGTAAATAAGTACAACTGCTTGTGGAAGGCAGCTACCACAGTATTATCAGTTATTTCTGATAGTTGTAAACATTTGTAACACTTTATCCACTATAAAGCAACTATGGTACTTGCAAATGTTATTAACACTTTATGCATTGTATATCAGCAATGACTTGAAAATATTTCTACTTGCTGGAAGTGTACTGTACTTGTGCTAACATTTCTTCTCTCTGTAATCTTTATATTCATTTTCTGTATAGTACTATATTATAAAACTGTAACTATATCTTGAAAATTGTAAATACCCTTTGGCCCTAGTCATGGCTGAAAATTGTCAGCAGGATAAACTACCTAACCAGTCAAATAAATAAATAAATCTACAAAGTTAAATTAATGACTGTTTAACATGGTAAGTCAATTTCATCCACTGACAACCTCATACTCAACAATTATAGCCACTTGTTGACTGTCCACATTTCAAATGTCTGTGATAAAAAATAGCCATAGACATGTATTTTGACATTGTTTCAAAGACGCGGTAACCACAGCGAAGTATTCCAAATATCTTCACATAAATACATATTAGCCCTGCAAATATAGAGTAATAACAGTTTATTTGAGCAAATGAAAGCAGGAGCATTCACTGTTATCAACAGACAGCCCCCATACCCAGTAATTATACCATTTTGTTGACTCTGCTCACCTCAGATGGCTGTTATTGATTCAAATAAAGCCTACATTTATCTATTTCTACTTTCTTTCATACAAACAGTACCCACAGTAACATATACTATACACATTGTCACTAGATCTGTAAATCCACATTAGTGCCCATTTAGTAATAGGTAAAGATTTCAGGATCAGTCAGTGTAAACCACTGACAGCCCATGTACCAAACACTTATAGCTACTGTGTTAATTGCCACACTTCATATGTCTGAGTGTGATAAAAATGATGGCAATGGTTGTGTATTTCAACTTTGTTTAATAACCAAGTAAAGTACTCCATCTTTCTTCACTAAAAACACAGTAGCCTTGAGAAAACAGAATAATAAATGTTTACTTGAGCAAATGAAATATATAGTCATTGTCATATGCAGATGGCTTCATGCCCAGCAATTATAACTATTTTGACTATAAACACCTCAAATGTCTGATTGTAAAAACAAGCCAGAAATTGTCACAGTAATGTATTTCAACTTTGTTTCACACATTGACCCCAACAAAGTATTTCAACTAACTTCATATTAATATACATTAGTCCTAAAAATAGAATAATGACAGATTAACCTGAGCAAACAACGGCAAACAGCCTTTTCAACCTCAGCCAGCCCAATACCCACCAATTAGTCACTTTTTTGACTATGTACATGTCAGTTATTTGGTTCTATTAAAATAAAAAAGAATAATAATTGGCCCAGTAATTTATTTACTCCCACTACACACACACACACACACACACACACACACACACACACACACACGCACGCACTCACTGGTATTTTTTTAAATAAACATGATGATTTTTAACAAGTGTTGATCACTACTGTTCATTTCAGCAAATTGTGCATTATATTCACTACACTCCATTATGTGATAGCCACTGTTCAGAGTACAGTCAGTGCATCCATCATTTTCAAAAAGATAGCCATACTGTACATGCACACATGCTTATATATTGAAGTGTTGCAATGGACCATTTTATCCATTTTTCTCCCCATAAAAATGCAGACAGTGAATCGTTTAATTTATGAAAAAATGCTAAATGATGCTTGGCTCTTACCTAAAACTTGCAGTTCAAGATGCTAGGATTGTGAAATTCAGGGCATGTCACCTCTGAGCAGATATTATGGATGTTTCAGAAATCAGTAGCCAAACTGTGTTAGTTGGAATAATTCAGACAGCTCTTCATTTCAGGTATATGGAATAGTTATTATGGCTTATTCAGTAACATGAGATTAATATTAAACGTGCCAAGGCAAATGATGTTGTTACCCAGGACTGACACCTATAGTTTTGAAAATGCCTGGAAATTAAAACAGACATTTAAGTCTCTGAGCTGTCAATGAGCTGTTTCTTGTAGTCAAGGGTACAGGGTTTGATTCCATCCTCCTACATTTGCCTAGCTTGTGACTTTGTGCAAGTCCCTTGACAGACAATGCTTCTGAAGCACCCATGAAAAGGGCAGTTATGTCTAGTGGGCTTATTCAGTTAACAAATGTAGACAATTAAGTCTCCTCATTCACCAGTAAAATGCAGATTATACTTACCACTCTGACACAGCACTGTTGCTAGTCATGCATAGGGGATGCTAAATAAAAACACTCACAGCTGGAATGGCACAAAAACATTCTATGCATAATTATATATACAAAAAAAATCTGTCACCTTGATAACCACCATACAACTAAAGTTAACAACTGCTGACTCCTTTTTTGATCATGTAAGCCAGAGTCAGTTAATATAATATCCAAATTCAGAGTAGAACATTCATTCTAGAAAAAAAAGGCATAGTGCAGAATCATATTTGGTGCTCCTTCCCCAAGAAACCTCAAATACTGATATAGCTTGGCATATCCCATACTCAGCATGCAG
This sequence comes from Protopterus annectens, assembly GCF_019279795.1. Classification (NCBI taxonomy): domain Eukaryota; kingdom Metazoa; phylum Chordata; order Ceratodontiformes; family Protopteridae; genus Protopterus; species Protopterus annectens. The sequence goes on along the minus strand of NC_056726.1, from coordinate 1,785,103,961 downwards.
AATGGAGCTATTTCTGTCTTTGTGTAATTTATTCTTTATCATGTTTTTAGGGTTTCTTTTTGGGTACATTGTTATTTTCATACTACTGCTCATTTATTGTTTTGATTATGGCAGGTTCACTGTTTTTTGTTCATCAAGAAATCCCATAAAGTTTTGTGACTGAACAAGAAGTCTCATTGTTACTGCAGAGTTGAGTGGCATAAGTTATTTTGCAGTATCTCCTACTTTAAAATTTGACGCCAAATACTACTGAAAAAGTAACAGAGCAATAGAGGAATACCTGTATTGGCATTAAAAACTTTTATTTGAATGCTTTCATCAGTTAGACCATCAGAAAACACAGTAAATACACTCTAAAAATCACAGTATTTAAGTAATATTTAAATCAGTGAGATGACCCAATCACTTAACAATCAATTATATATTAAAATACCACAAAATCCTTAGCTAAAAATGTTAAAACCATTCAGAACCATTTGAGACAGTTATATATACTTTCAACCTGAACTACCCATTGTAGGTGTGCTATTTAATAATCTTCAATCTCTTCTCCTTCAAAAAACATTTTATATTAATGGTTTTGTTCTGTCCATGGTACTTGTCTGCATTGAACCTGATTTGCCATTCAGTTTCCTTGGTCTCTATCATGTTTTATAGTCCTCCCCTCAAATCAAAAGGGATTTGTTCAATAACAGCGAACAAAAACTTATTGTACTTTTCACAATTAATGGTGTGCTTATACGGAGCATTATTAATGTCCTTAACTTTAAAAGAATATATATATGCTTTTTAATTCTTTTTTCCAAACTACAAGTTGTCATTCCAATATAAAATGCATTACATGCAGTGCACAGCCCTATATATAAACTACTCACTTAGACTTACAACTATATCTAACTGCCACTTGAATAGTGATTTTTTTTGGGGTTTTTTTGCTTTAAACTTTGCAAGAAAAAAAATCCATATTCTGCATTTAAACATATTAAGATTTTCTGCAACTTCAACAAAATGATTTTAATTTCCTCACACTCGTAGTCATTATTGATAGCAGACTGCCCTTTTATGCACAATAAAACATCCCACAGGAAATGGATCAGAACTTAAAATACGTCTAAATTAAAAGAGGAAAACAAAATTTGCTTGATAGTAAAGTAACATAAAAGAGTGATAGAAGCATTTTTATTATTTATGGCACTTGTTTTATCTTTAGCCCCACACATCTTTCATAATGTGTGACACTGTTTTAATAGCATCTGTTGTTTCTTTTTAATAACATCTGCTGTTTTCCCCCCTTTGGCACACACAGATGCCAGCTTTGCAAATAATTTAATTTATGATTTTGACTATTAAACAAAATTCAGCTTAAAATTATAGTTTATAGTGTGGCATTTCTAACTCATAAAAATGATTGATTAGTTTGAGAACATGCTTGCAAAAGCTCATATTGATTTTTTGAGGAATTCTTCATTAATCTAATGCCAAAAATGCCTTGTAGACTCAAAGCAGGGAGGCAACAAGCATTAGTGTATGTCCTACTCCTTTTTCTTTAGCAAAATCTCTGACAATAAAATATACTAGGAGTTTTCTGGGGCACAAAAATAAATTTAGTTTACTTGAGAAAATTAACCATTTAGTGTTGCGTCTGTCCATTTTTTTTCTTTTCAATATCCTTTTTTAAAGCGGACTCCTTTATAATCTTTCTGTCTGACACTACCTGCTACGATGCATGGTTCAAAGTTCCCAGGGAGCACTTAAATCCAAGAAAGTGGTAGCTAGCTGCTTAGGACTAGCTCAGTGAAATCTGAATGTTTAAGTTTCAAGTTGTTCAATAGTCATTTTATTTCTGAGGTGCCCTGTACCTTGTCTTGATGTTGTGTCAGTCATTATTTTATCAATTCATTCTTAATGCACCTGGCATTTGTCAGCTTTGCAGCACTGAGTTATTTTTTCCATAAAATACCTGGCGTTTGCATCTTGGTTGACCCATTAAATTTCTAGTTCAGGAATGTTTTCTCCTGTTATTTCTGATGCTGCATTCCCATCATGCACCCTGATGCTGCTGTTCTTTCCATCTCCTTTGTTCCAGACACTGCATCTGTTCAGACTGTACTGGACATCCTAATAGCATCTGCAGGAAGGATTGCTAATGGATTGTGTCTGGCCTTAGTTCAGCAAATAAGCAATACCTTGAACAACACCATGGAATTACCACAGAGTTACCATGATGAAGTGCGGGTGGTTCCTTAATATTATTTATTCACCTAATTCTGGGTCTTCTTTGCCTTAATTCTGTTTCCTGCTTTTTGGCCTTGGAATTTGTGCAATAGGCTGTTTTTGAGCCTGTGTGTGTGGCCTTGGATTTTCTACATGACTAACATCAAAAGCACACTATTTTTGTTTGTGTTTTCAGCCAGTTGTTTAGAACTAGGCATGGACT